>NC_056731.1:669766070-669816070 GCF_019279795.1 Protopterus annectens
GATGATTTCAACTACCCTGCCATTAACTGGGAAAACTACTCGTGTACCAACACCTTTGCCCAGTGGTTCTTGGAATTCATAAATTCCAATGCCCCGGATTAACTAATCCATAGTCTCACCAGGGGGCTCCAATATCCTAGAACTGGTCATTGCCAACATGGGAAATTGATGCTCCACACCTATGGTCACCCCCTCGTTGGTCAGGTCTGACCATAAGCTAATCATCCTTGACATCCACATCCCTCCCCCACCCCTCAGTAAGGAAACCTCCGTAAAAATACTTCTCCAAAGCCAACTTCATGCTACTCAAGTTGGAAATGACAAACTTCATGACACCCATGCAGACGGGAACTGAAAGTTTGACTGCTGAATCCTACACTAAGGCACTGTATGAGCACATCCACACGTGCATGAATCTTGCCATCCCAATTAGAACCAAGATGCTCTCCTCCAAAAAAAGGAAGCCAATCTTGTGGTCCCCTGCCATAAACAAACTTTACAACAAAAGGAAGAAACTGTTGCAAAAAAGAGGAAAATCCCAGGATGCAAAAAACTCCCTTACCAGCCTCAGTAAGAAGCTGAGATCCATCATAAAATCCTCCAAAGCTAGTTAAGAAAATAAAATTGGCAAAGTTTCCAAAGACAACCACAAGGCATTCTATAGCTATGTCAATGATCTAAATGGTAATGCTCAGATCTGCTCTGAGCTGCAACAGAATGATATTAAATATACTGATCCCAAGAATATTGCCAATATCCTGGCAGATCGATTCAAAGGATATTGCCAATATCCTGGCAGATCAATTCAGTGCCGACTTCACCCCCCTCTCACCCCTAAAGGGCCCATCTCAATACCAAAAGATTACCAAATTCCAGTAATAACAGCTACATAGGTAAAAAATGCACTCTCCAAAGTTAAGAATACAGCATCTATGGGACCAGATGACATCCCAGGCTGTGTACTACATGAACTACAAAATGAAATGGCACTTCACCGAAGAGTCATGTTTAATCATAGCCTCACCTCAGGCTTTGTGACCACTGAGTGGCGCACAGCTACAGTTATCCCACTCCACAAGGGGGGCATCCACATTGGATCCTGGGAACTACCGCCCCATCAGTCTGACGAGCCTGATCTGCAAGGTCATGGAACGTATTATCATGGAACCTTTAAACAAAGACATTGGCAACCTTCAAACACTGGACCCCACCCAGTTTGGGTTCATCTCCTTAACCAGATTGACTTCTTTGAATCAGTCTCCAGAGCTGTGGATGAGGGTAAGGTGGTCCACACAGCCTATCTGGACCTTGCCAAGGCCTTCAACACCATCCCCCACTCTGGAATCATAGATAAACTTACTAAGTTGGGCATTAATCCCTAGGTCACTCAATGGGTTGCCAACTGGCTTACTGACAGAACCCACACTGTAAAGGTAGCAGACTCCAAATCCAGCTCCAGACAAGTGACAAGTGGGATACCTCAGGGTTCAGTCCTGGGACCGCTCTTGTTTGGCATCCACTTCTCTGAAGTACAGGCCAACACTTAGGGAATCTGGATAACAAAGTTTGCAGATGACTGCAAACTGGGAGCCATTATTAAATCCCCAAATGATGTGGACATTCTACACAAGGGCCTTACAGAAACAGATGCTCGGTGCCAGAGCCATGGGTTCAAGCTCAATGCCAGGAAATGTATAGTTATCCCCTTTGGAAAAAAAACATGCACCCATGAATTACCACATAGGTGGCAGTCACTAAACACTGAAAGTGTGATAGGAGACTTAGGGACGCATGTGGACAGTGGTCTCACCTTCGATAACCACATCACCACAACAGTCAGGAAATCCTTCTATGTGGCACACCTCATCACTAAGGGCTTTTCATCCAGAAAAAAAGGAGGTCATTGTCCCACTGTACTCATCCCTCATTAGACCCATTATAGAATACAATGCCCTGTTTGGTATGTACCTCTGAAGACATCTGCAACAACTGGAAAGGCCGTAGAAATACCTCACTAAAAGAATCACAGGCCTAAAGCAGATGCCCTATGCTGACCATCTAGAAAACTCCAGCTATACTCGTCTACTCAGAGGCGATCTATGCTTAATATACAAGGCCATGTCAAACCCAGAGCTGTTGGACATGCTACACTTAAAGAAATCCCAATCCCTCAAAGCTACACGCTCCAGTGATCTAATCCTTGTCATCTCAATGAACAAAACATGCTGGAGGGATAGGTTCCTGACCCAGAGACTCCCCAGACTCTGGAATAGACTGCCAATACATGTCAAGCAGACCGCTTCTTTGGCCCTCTTCAAAAGTAACCTTGACGATTGGATGGGAAATAGGAAATTCATCCCATGGATCACATCAGTTGCCCTGCTAGACAGGGGTCCAGGGAAGTAAATATTGTGGGAAGAAATAGCCAGGGAATTATTATGGCTATGCTTATATAGGCTCTAGGGCCAATAGCCTAGTACCACCATATGAACTTACTGTAGGCATTCATGAATATGGCTCCATATTTATATTCAGTGAGGAGTCCATGTTTACTTACAACTGAACAATTGTTTATAGAGTATTTTTAGAAGCATTTGTAAAAGAACAGATTAGGGTAAAAGTTCTAATGTCTTGTGGGTAGGAAGTGAAAATATTTTAGGAATAAGAATTATTAGGGCATGATTTAACATTAGGGGATGTTATTGGTAAGGAAAAGGTTAAAATGTAGAACAGTGTCTTAGAAATATAAAAGTCTGCCATGCAAAGAAAAGATGAACAAATAACTTTTGGATTGGGATTGGCCTTTTTTATCAATATTTTCAAATATTTTCCTAGCAGTAGTTTTTGGCAATATAGTTTAAAAATAAATATGAGCAGAATATTGGCATATAAGTGATGGTGATGGTATGGTAGGGTTGAGGAGTGGGGCATTGATTCTTTACGAAAGAATTTACTATTGAATAAGGTGAGATGGAAGGATTTGCATTAGTGTGCATTTACAGAAGTCTTTAATAGGTTCATAGATTCATAGGAGATTACTAGGCTAATGACTTAATAGCCCCTACATGCTTAGTCAATATAATCCAATTTTACCCTACATATGGTCCCTAGGGGCAGAAGGATGGCATGAAATTGCGCCTATGCATTGAGTATATTACAGATTGCCCCTTTCCACAGGTGACATAAGCACCATCCCATGTGTGAATTTGCAATGCCCTTATCCATTGATCCAAACTGTGCTTGAATAGGACCAGGGAAGGTCTCTGCTGAATGAGAATAGGTAGCCTGCTCCAAAGAAAGGGCAATCTCTGAGATTTGCATCTGTCTCTACAGTGTTTTGTTAGAGTCACTGACTAAATTTAGATCCTTAGATTGGGTGACCCTCATGCTGTTTGACATGTGGATGTGTAGCAGCTCCATCAGGGATGGATTTGTGAGTGCCTTGTAGGTCAGGAATAGGTCCACATAATAGTAAGTAGGAGACAGAGTAAAAGGGTAGGGCTTTTAGTCTATTTGCATTGCTCATGTTGTTTACACCCTGTATTTTCTTTGTGAGGAACATCTGAGGTTGCACCAGCTCTGTAAATGCCTAGTAAAATACACACCAAATAGCACATTGTGCTTGATTATTGATCTAATGACGGCTGAGTACAGCGGGACTATAATTTCCTTGGATATGGATGCCATACCTTTTCTTATAAGTTGTGCCACATAGAAAGCCTTCCTCATCACTGTGGATACATGGTGGTCAATGTTCAGGCTACTATCTATCTGTGTACCTAGATCTTTCACCTGTGAGTGTATGCTTAGAGGTGTGCTATTGATGTTGTAATTCTCAGGGGTATTTGAATTCCCAATGGGTATGATAATGCATTTGTTTTGCATTTAGTTTTAGGCCATGGTTCTGGCACCACTCAGTTGTCTGACCTAGACCTTCCTGAAGTATATTTACATCACTGGGGGATTTAGCTTGTCCTGCATAGCTTTTATGTTGGAAGGTTTGTCTCTTTGTCAGTGCATAAACAAGGCACTATAGGGGTGGATAATGTTTTGGATAATATGTGACATCCTAGAGGTGACAGGTGAAGACCATTCCTGGCAAAGCAGTGCGATCTGTCAACCATGTCCTCCCAAGCTGACAAATACTGGACTCCTTTGCAATGGCACCATTAGCTAAGCCAATTGTTAAAGTTGATAATATTTTGCTAATTTTGTGGCATCATCCTTGGAGACAGTACAATGCTGCTCAATGCGAGGCTCACACCTGCCTGTGACACATATTCTGAGAACTCAATCACGTTTCTTTTCATATAATCCAAGGAGCTATGTCTTAGGTCATTCACATTCCCACATGGACTATAACTGAGTTATAATGGTACTTGACCCAAGTTTCTTGCATGATGTGGTGAACCTGACTTCTGATAGGCAACTAGCTGTAACCTTCCCCTTATCCAGCCTGGTAAGAGGGTCATCAGTGTATCTCACAGTGGACTCTCCTATAACCAGAATATTGGGTTGAGGATTGTTTCACCTTAAGGGTTTGGTAGCTGAGACACAATGAGATGTTGCTTTATGTGCTGTGATGGGAATTGTTTTGTTTGTGTACAAGCAGAGTTTCTCAGGACTGCCTTTGATGATTGAGTAAGTTACATGTGAGTACCTCCTCATATGTGGGTCGATATATGTGTGTGTGGTCCTTTGTGAGTGTGGTGAGTGATGTGTGTGAGTTGCTGACAACCTGTCTATTGTTTTTGTGCCTGTATGTGCCTGTATGTGAGAGGCTAGCCTCCAATGTCAATGTGTACCTACATCTCTCACATACTGTACTTGTCTTTTCAAGAATTAAGTGGTTGTCAGTGTACATAAGGTAAGTGTTACATTGCCTTGGGATGCCCATGTCCACCAAGCTAGATGCAGAGATAGCAGGAAAGTGCCCATCCATGGTTCCAGGTCCTGATGTGTACTTGAAAGGATAGGGGTTGAGGGTGTTTGTAATCGGATGAGGAAAGGGTGCTTACTTGGTGTAATTGCAGCTAACTTAACTAGTAATGCTGACAAGCACCAAACTAGATGCTCTCTGAGCAGCAATAGCTCTGGGTACTATAATAAGGGGAGGTAGACCTAAATAGTCCTGATTAAATGCATAAGTATTGCTCACCACACAAACTAGTTGCCCTGTGAGTAACTCAACTCGGGACTGAGGTAAAGTTCTGAGGTAGTCTGTTTAGGGAAATTTAAACTTTTGGGGATTGCATATATACAAGACAGCAGTAAAAGCTGCTGTGTGAAAAGTAGCTTCTTGCAAATGCAAGACATATATGATCAGAAAAAAATATATGTTTTACACTAACTATGCCCTAAGGCCAATCAGGTAAGCACACAATGAGCTTCCCACCAACAATTCCAAACTTAGTTAGATGAGATCAGCCATCTTCTGCCACAAGAGTGCAGACTTTGACCTTCTTAATGTAAAATGCTAAGGAATCGCAAAAACATGCCTAATGCTAAGACACATTCGATACAATGTATTTCAGTGCAAAACAGCAGCCCTTACAACAGTTTGAAAATGCAACTATAAAGAAGTGCAACCCCCCCCCCCCCCACAATAATTAGCACTGTAAACTTTCACAATATAATGAAAATAAGCAATGTTTCCAGGTGTTTGTGTCTGTACAGGGCACTGGCACAGAGAGAAGCTCTATGCAAATTTGCCAAATTTATACTAGCAGTGGAAATACAGAATGCTTAACTACTGAGTCCTCTGGCCAATAAAATAATTGCATGTAGAACACTTTTGTGTGCTTCCTAATTCAGATAGACCTTCCTAATTCAGATCACCAACATGGGAGACCTTTGTTCCACACCTAGAGTCAATTCCTCCCTGGTTAAATCTGACGACAAACTGATCACCATGGAAATCTCTGTGACAACAGTGCATTCTACTGACCAAAGTAAAGCCTGTGGTGACCCTTTGAAGGGGCAGTAGTGCCAAAAAGTCTAGATGAAGAAATTCTTTCTATTGTTTTAACCAAGAGTTAAATTGCTAGATTTAAACATGCAAATTAATTTTTATTGCTCTGTTCCTGACCAGCTGTAAGATAACAAAAGGGAGATGTTAAGAATGTAAAGGAAAGTATAAAAGATGATGTAATGTTTATCAGAACTGGAATAGCAATTTAAACAGAGAGAATCAGAAGGCATTGAGCATTTTTGTCTTGATATCCAACTCAGCACTGCCTTATGCTCTCTTATGTAAGTTATGTTAGAAGTGTGTTTTCGTATAGAAATGGCTAAGACTATAAAGATTAGACTAAGTGTTTTTCTGTGATGTCAGAACTGTACTACTTTGTTATTTTAAGTATTTGTGTGATCTCTGAACTCTTTTGACTAGCACTGTGTAGTAGAAAGTATTGTCTTGTGGTTTTAATTATTTATTTATTAAATATTTTAAAACCTTTTAACTGTGGCTGTTTTGTGTGTAAAGATAAGTTAAGCTCTAAGAGTACATTGCATGTATATAAGGATCCTGTACCAGGTCACTCTAATAAGCCTTAAGACTGTTTAGTCACACTTACCAATTGGATAATAATATTGCACAGTAATAATTGCACACCCTTTTAAGGGCCTTTGGGTATTTGATAATATTAGCTGGGTGGTGGCAGTAATTACTACCTTATAGTCTGGTTAAAAGGGGCACAGCTGGAGAACCTGTGCCAGCCTTCCCCAGGAGTGTCTGTGTGGTTATATCTCAGTGTGTGTGTCAGCTACTTGAGCAGTGACATGAAGCACTGGTTGGACAGAGAGGGTGCTGGAGATTTTAGCTTGTCCACTAGGCTGAGATTTGGACCCTATAGCTGTGCCAGTGGGGAGTCTTATTGGGGACCTGGGGAGCAAGGGAGCAAGCAGCCCTGGACTGTTAACACTGTGTGCTCTTAAGGGAAATTCCACTTTACTGTGTGCATTTGTTATCCTTTCCACATATACGAGATGCCCTCTCTGGTGTTAGTGGTGAGGATTGAGGCCCCTTGATTGCTGGGCCAGGGCACGGGTGTCATATATTTTTGTGTTTGGCAGTGGTTGGGATATCCTCATATTAATTGTTTGGCAGCATTGGGATATCCACATCACATATTAATTAGTTGGCAAATACTAATTGCCTTGTAGTGGTGTAGGTAGAGTGAATCCTGTAGCTTGTGTACAGTAAGCACGGTGCAGCAGAAGTAGCAGCAAACTCCTTCTCCCCATACAGACGCATTCTATAGTAGGACATGATACCAGACTACCTGTGGAAGTCAATAGTGTAAATAGAATGTCATTCAGCATATGTATGCAGCTGAAAACATATCTTAAGATAGTTTTTAGTGAGCCATGTGAAATGAACTAAACAATAGAATTGAGAGTATAGAATAAGATGCATGCACGTGGTCGTGTATACACACAAACATACTCATGCATGTGTTCGCATATGCATGCATATGTGCGCACAAACACATATGCACACACAGATACACATTCTCTCTCTCTGACAATGCAGATATTCTGAGGTGTTCAAAAGCTAGCCATCACTTACAGTTTGGAAAAAAAAAAGAATAGTTCCATTGACTAAAAACTGTCAAACCAGAGGTGCGTGCATTCTCGCTCTCTCTCTCTCTCTCACACACACACACACACACACACACACACACACACACACACACACACACACACACACACACATATACACTCAAGCTCACACACTTCTCACAGAGTAAATAAAGTGTTCAAAAGCCAACTCAGTTACAGTATATAGCTGAAAAAATAATGCATTTATACAGTGAGAACCACAGCACTTAGTTAAGTAAGGAATGCAGGATTATCCATAATTTAGCAGAATGGCTGATCAGTGCCAATGTTCTGCTCTTGTGAGGAAAATGTGGTTAGATATGTTGAGTTTGAGACACATAGAATTGTGATCAAGATGGTGAGTAACTGGCATTGAAAGTGGAATAGATTCACATTGATGAAGGTCAGCTATTTTAGTTGATATGTAATAGAACTCCATTTGGTGTTTTAGTATTGGGCTCCTCTCCTTATTGTCTGTGATTGATAACTATGCTTCTTTGGCCATTATGTATAGTACTGTTCAGCTGCTCTGGTTAGATTTGCTGTGGAAATTCTGCATTTTGGGATTTACTTAATTTAAATTTTTGATCATTTCTCTTTTTCTGCTGAGTAAATGAGTTATATATGTTTCCACTGATGTTATACTTCTGTTATGTAGTGCCATATAAGTTTAATATGCACTTTGCTGAACTCAACAGGCTAACAAAATGATAAATATATAAGTAGCTTACTATGAGCTATACAAGTCATGCAAAAGGGGAAAAAAAGCAAGAAACAGAGTTATCTGTTCCACCTGGGCAATATGTGGTGACATAGACATGCAGAGGTGCACAGCTATATGCATCTATCTCCATGTGGGACATCAATTTAAACACTAGTATTCATCCCTGTTGCTCTCATCTCACAGGTACAAACAGCCAGTGAGCAACATGCAACAAGATTGGTTCAGTATACAGACATGCACAGAACAAGGCTTGCTCCAAATGGTGAAGGTAAACAAAATGACCTTCATTTCTGCTCCATCTCTGGGTTAGCTGAGAGTAGCTTAATCAAATGTGAAGTACACTGGGGGGATGGCAGTATTATGGTACAGTATTTCTTAGGTCAACAGCATACACCATTATACTTCTGGGTTAATCACTGCTGAGCATCAGGGAATGTGGCACATGCAGTCTTTAAGTGACTGCACTCTGAGCTTGCACTGCCAGTACTACTGTGGTAATGTGTGAGAAGCAGAATCAGATTCAGACTACCTTTGCAGACCGTGGAATAAGTATAGTGTTTGGTACCTTTATCTGTATTAATACGCAGTAACAGACTGTGATATCATATATGCACACAGTTGTAGCCTACCTGTGTAACAAAGGCATCATGTGTGACATACACACTGTAAAGCACACACCTATACAATACAACCACAACAAGCAGGTGACAACTCCCACTGCTTCTTCTACTTTCTGAAATAAACACAAAATACTGTCTGATACACAGCTCCTCCTCACCCTGTTTATAAGGCTCACACCCATGTCAAACATTGCAGCACCGCTATATAGTATACTCTTATCACTATGGTCTGTGTGTAACATATGAGCTTCACATAGCATGTTTTGTGCACTCAGTGGTTCCTGGCAGTCACCAATCTTGCTATCCTCAGTGTTTGCCTATCTAATGATATGTGCATACCACATAATATGACACACGTTGACAGTGTACCCTGTATTAGAAACCCATACTGACTCTCTATAGACTGCCAATGCATCCAGACACACATACAGGTACAGACAGACTCTCTCTCTCACACACACACACACACACACACACACACACACACACACACACACACACACACACACACACACACACACACATGCAGCAGAGGTGGCTTGCATGGATGATATACCATACTAAGTATGAATTTTATTTTTATGTGAATTTGTATTCCTTACTATGCATACACCCTCCTTTGGCTACCCTGTAGGATGCTTGGCAACATGGTGGGCATGATGCTTTATATATGACATTCCCACTCCGTTTTGATGTCATTACCTGCCATTCTTGCCATCACACCTCCTCTGTTGAGGTATCATTGCAACATTTTCCAGCATATACTTTTACTTTGTGGCTGTTGCCATTCCCCACCATCATCAGAATCATGCTCTCTATGTCATGACGCCACTTCCTGTTCTCCCAGTATGCACCATTTTGTCTTCATTGCCATACTTTCCTATCTCTCTGGCATCATTCACCCAGCCAAGTACATCTGGTGGCAGATGCTCTTCTGCCACTTTTCCCACAAAAGAGTAGCACTGTGGTTTGAACATATCTACAACATTAAAACCAAGGAAAAGAACAGAACCAAGAACAAGTTTAAAGACCACAAAGCTGACGCCACGAAGTTTAAATAAGTCCAAAAACTGGTCTTTATTTGTAAATATCTACAACATTGCCACTTTTCACACAAAAGAGTAGCACTGTGGTTTGAACATATCTACAACATTGCCACTTTTCCCACAAAAGAGTAGCACTGTGGTTTGAACATATCTGCAACATTTCCCCTCTACCATTTAGTGTTGTTTTGGAATAACAGATTTTGCTGATCACTGCACTGATTGTAGATTTTACAGTGTAACTAAAAATGCCATCAGTAAAGCACATTCACTGAACTGCATTCAGTAAGCTATGGTCACATAAGTTTTCTTCCTGGTTTTGCATCACAGGAACTGGCCAATAGCTGTCTCACGTTTTGCTGAAACTCTAATTCAATTACAGGCTGTTTGTGAAATGACAGTTGTAAGACTTTTCATTCCCACAAAATATAGTTGAGGTTTGACAAAGTAACCCTCATTAAAAAACACTGTCAGGAGAATCTTATTTCTTATGCTGAATGACAGTATACTTGAAATGTACGTTCAGCATCACAAAGCATCTTTGGAACTATCCCTGTATTACAGAATACTGTGTGCATTGATTTCATCATACTGTATAAATGTAGACCAAAGTTTGATGAAAGAGCACCTGTAGGAAAAAATAAAGTTAATGGATAATACAGGTGATACAGACTTGTGAACCCTGAAGGAAAAGAAAAAAGTGTCCAAATAGGATAGAGAATGCAAAAAAAAAAAAAAATTTGAGACAGTTACACGAAAGTTTTCTAGAGTTGAAATTGTATGATTTCAATCAACTTTCCCACCCTTATTCACTGACTTACTTTGTATTTAATCAAAGCATTTCTGAAATGTCAACTGCTTTCTTTAGCAAACAAAGATTTATAATAAAATGTTATTTTCTTCACAAGATAAACTAATTCCATTCAGATTGCTTTCTTGACCTTGTCCATCACTGCTTCTAATAATGTCACTAGACAGTTCCTCAGTTACATTTGTAGGAAATAACAAGTATATTAATTAAATGGATGCCAAATCTCTCCACATTACCATTTTTCTGCCTTAATTAATTTCTGCTTCAAAACAATAATTTTCTGGGTCACCAACAGACTGTGCCCCTGTACTGGTTTCTCCAGTTTTGAGAGATGTTTATATCTGATAGATTGCTTTGCTCACAGTCGGTTTGTAGAAAATATCTGTATTGATATAATTAATTATAATCATATTTGCTTTATCCTCCAGTCATTTATTTTCACTCCACTTTAAGAAAGCAGGATTTGCAGTAAATGTTTACATTTTTCAGCACTAAATTGTTTTTTTTCCTTTGAAGTCATAACACTTTAACATGTTTCCTACATCCAATACTGCAATAATTTAGTGATTTAGATGTTTCTAAATTACAAACCATTTCCGTGGTACACATTCATAAAAAGTATTCTAAGACAAAAGTATTTAAAGATTAATGTGTTTAAGAGCATTTGCATCTGCTGTGCAGCACATGCCTGAGATGAAGCAAACTGACTTTCATTGATACAAGGATCCATTCAGGTATTTGAAATTTAGGGCCCTTAGGCCAGCATAATGGTGCATGAGGAGAGCTACCACGTTATGTATGTAGCTGCACTGATTACCTTTCTTTTCGTTTTGGAGACGGTGGCTATCAACATAGGGTCATAGGTTCATAGGTTCATACTAGGCTATCTGCCCTAGGGCATTTATAAGCCTAGCCAGAGTGTGTTTGGCTTTCGCCACCCATTTTAAATTAATTTTGCTATGCCCTTTTTCGAGGTTAGTATACTGTGTCTCTGTCTAACAGTGACACAGAAGTGATACCCGGGGTAAACCTACAATCTCCCATCCACTCATCAAGATTCCTCTTGAAGAGAGTCAATGAGGGACTCTGCCTAACCTGGACTGGGATTTTATTCCAGAGTCAAGGGAGCCTCTGGGTTATGAATCTGTCTCTCCAGCATGTCCTATTTATTTCAGTGCTGAGGTTCAAGTCTCTCGAGCGTGTAGCTCGATGGGATTTGGATTTTCTGAGGTGCAGCATGTCCATTAATTCCAGGTTGGATATGGCTTTATACGTTAGGCACAGATCGCCTCTGAGCAGGCGGTATGCCACTGAGTAGAGCTCGAGTTTCTTTAATCGGGCAGCATATGGCATCTGTTTGAGCCCTATGATCCTCTTGGTGAGGTACTTTTGGGGTCTTTCCAGTTGCTGCAGGTGTCTGGTAAGGTACATCCCAAAAGGGGCATTGTACTCAATTATGGGCCTGATAAGGGATGAGTAAAGAGGCACGATGACCTCCCCTGATCTAGATGTGAATCCCTTCATGATTAGGTGGGCTATATAAAATGTTTTTCTAACCACTTTGGCCACGTGGTTGTCAAATGAGAGATTGCTATCAACTTGGGTCCCCAGGTCCCCAATTACTTCTTCTGTACTTAATGGATTACCACCTATGTGGTAATTTGTGGGCACTTTGTTTTTGCCAAAGGGGATGACTATACACTTTTTGGCGTTTAGCTTGAGGCCATGGCTCTGGCACCAGTTGTCTGTTTCTATGAGGCCCTTTTGGAGGAGGCTTGTGTCGGCTGGAGAGTCGATTATGGCGCCCAGTTTGCAGTCATCTGCGAACTTAGTCAGTCACAGTCCTTCCGTGTTGGCCTGTACCTCCGAGAAATATATACCAAACAAGAGAGGTCCCAGGACTGAGCCTTGTGGGATGCCACTTGTAACTGGTTTGGAGTCTGACATGGCTCCAGCAATTCTAATCATGTGGGTTCTGTCCTTGAGCCAGTTTGCAACCCATCTAATGACATAGGGGTTTAAATTTAAGCTGTTGAGCTTATCTATAATGCCCGAGTGGGGTATTCTATCGAAGGCTTTTGTGAGGTCCAGGTAGGCTGTGTGGACCACCTTCCCCTCGTCAATGGCCTTGGTGACTGTTTCAAAGAAATCAACTAGGTTTAAGAGGCAGGATCTGCCCTTAACAAAGCCGAACTGGGTAGGATCCAGTGTCTGTAGGTCCCCAATATCTTTATTTATGAGGTCCATGATGATCCTTTCCATAGCTTTGCAGACCAAGCTAGTCAGGCTTATGGGGCGATAGTTTCCAGGATCCATTGAGGCACCACCTTTGTGGAGACCACTGCTGCTGTACGCCACTCTTTGGGTACATATCCTGTAGTAAGACTGAGAATGAACAGTAGTTTTATGTTTGGGTTTAGCTCCTCTTGGAGTTCATGTAGGACGCAGCCCGGGACACTGTCTGGTCCCATTGATGCTGTGTTTTTTGCTTTGGAGAGGGCAGCTCTTACCTGAGCATCTGAGATGTCAGGGGGGGCAGTACTCTGCTGGGATAAATATTTGCCCTTTTGGTGGGGAGGGGGGGGGGAAGTTTGCGCTGAACCTGTCAGCTAGGATGTTGGCAATGTCTGTGGGTTCGGTGTATTTTTTGTCATTTTGGACTAATTCTGAGCATATCTGATAATTCCCACCCAGATTCCTAACATAACTAAAGAAAGCCTTGTGATTATCCTTAGTGTCCTGTGCAATTTTTCTCTTGAAGCTGGCCTTAGACGATTTTATGAGTGCCCATAGTTTTTTGCTAATACTGATCAAAGATGCCTTCCCTTTTTGGGATTTTGCTCTATCATGTAGTAGCTTCCTCCTTCTATTGTATAGTTTGTTTATGGCTGGGGTCCACCAGACAGGACATCTGCGTTTGGAGGATTGGGTCTTGGTTTTATTTGGGATTGCATGATCCATGCATTCCTGAAGGTGTTCATAGAATGCGTTTATAAAGGATTCTGCGGTCTGGGCCGTATTTTCCACAGGCCCAGGGGCTTTGAAGGATTCCGCCTCGGTTTTGAGGAGTGTGAAATTTGCTTTAGAGAAGTTTTTCACTGTGGTTTTCAGGGCAGGGGGTGGAGTCGGGATGTGAATATCCAGTGAGATTAGTTTATGGTCTGATCTTACCAGTGAGGGATACACTTCTGGTCTGGAGCATAGCGTCCTCATGTTGGTGATGATCAGGTCCAGTATGTTTTCCCCTCTTGTGGGAGTGGTAACAAGTTGTTCCATAGCATTTGAGTTTATAAATTCTAGGAACCTTTGGGCTAGGGTGTTGGAGCTAGAGTAATGCTCCCAGTCTATGTTTGGGTAGTTGAAGTCGCCCAATATAATGGTGTTTGGAGAGACCTTCATATTTTTCAGTGTTCTCAGGAAGGCCAAGTGGGGTTCCTGGGTTTGGGAGGGTGGTCTGTAGCAGGCTATAAACTGGAAGGCAGTTTTACCCACTGTTAGTTGCACATGGATAGTCTCTGATGCTTTGTGCTGTGCCACCAACCTGGAGGTGTGGGTATCTTTGACGAATATTGACACTCCCCCTCCTTTTGTGGTACGGTCCAAGTTTTGGGGCCAAAAAGCATGGTATGAGGTATAACCTGGTAGTGCTGGGGTGCTCTCGGGAGCCTTGAACCAGGTTTCTTTTGCTGCACAGATATCGATGTTCTCCATGCTAAGGAGAGTTTTGAGTGTGTGCATCTTGAGGTTTAGACTTCTGGCATTGAGTAGCATTACTCTTAGTTTCTTATCCCTTGTGATACCTATGGAGGTGAGTTTGTCTTTTGAGCCTTGCCTAAAAAAGGCACTATGGGGGTAGCAAGAGCCTTTGCCAATATCCGAAAGCCCAGGGGTGACAGGTGCAAGCCGTCCCTAGCGAAGCATCGTGGCTTGTCGAGCATGTCATCCCAGGCTGACAGGCATTGGATCCCCTTTGAATGACACCAATACTTAAGCCAATTATTGAAATTGATCATCTTGTTTTCATATTGTGGCATCATTCTTGGTGAGGGTAAGATGCTACTCAAGGTCTGGGTCATACCGGCCTGGACTACATGCTCAGAGAGCTCCTCTATGTCTCTTTTCATGTAGTCCAGGGAGGTACATCTCAGGTCATTCACACCAGCATGGACAATGACTGAGTCATATTTGTACTTGCCTTGGAATGACCTGAGTGCTTGTGTTATGTGGCGGATCCTAGCGCCCGACAGGCAGCTCACCGTGACCTTCTCCTTGTTCAGCCTGGTGAGCGGGACATCAGTGTGCCTGATGATAGAGTCACCTATTACAAGTGTATCAGGTGTATTTTTTAGCCTTAAGGGCTGTGACTGTTCGGCACACTGGCTTTGTGAGCTATGTGTTGCATGTGTTTTGTTTTGGGGTAGCGGTTGCTTGGGTGTCTGCTTTGGAGGTCTCTGCTGCTTAGGCAGATTTTTATTTAGAGCCTCCGAGTATGTTTTTGTGTGTTTATGTGTTTGGTTTGCTGTCGTGGTAGGTCTATGTGAGACTGGAATTGTAGTGAGTGTGGTTTCCTTCTCCTCCTGACTGGTTTCGCCAGTACTGAGTTGAGAGAGCTTAGCCTCCAGTATGGCTATATGGTTGCATCTCTCACATGTGTTGGAATTTGTTGGGAGGAGGAGAGGGTTGTCTGTGTACATGAGGCAGTTGTAACATTGCCTCAAGATTCCCAGATTCACCAGCTGGACTGGAGAGGAGATTGACAACTGACCTTTGGACATGCTAGAATAGTACTGGGAATTCCTTTATAATAGAAAAAAAAGGGCCAATGGGGAACGAGGTACTCAAGGGGAGTTTGTGAGGGTGTAGTGCTTTTAATATTTTAGTGCTGACTTATATAATTGCTTTAGTGAGCACTTGCCAGGTAACTTAAATGCAATGTGTTACAGGTAACTTAAATGCAAAAACGACAAACAGTAACTTTCTTTCAAGTGAAACAAGGAAATAAGTACAGTAAGCAATGCAGATATCACTAGGGATCCACAGAAGTGCTGAAAAGCTGTGTTTTAGGTGGAATTAGCGTTTCAGGGAAATAACAAGCAAACAAACAAGCAGCATACAAATAAAGCTAGATTCAGCAGGCCTGGATCTAGTCTATGCTATAGCAAACAAGGTGTACCAATTTCAGTAAGAAACAGTTCAAATATGCAGGCACTATAAGCCTTTAACCAGAAATTCCCAGCTCATAAGGGCAGAGTCCAGCCTCTCCTCCCACAAGAGTGCAGACCACGAACCTTCTTAATGTAAAATAACTGGCCTGAAGCCCAAGTGCTTAAACCAGAACTAATACACTTTTAGAATAACAGACACTGAGCCCTCAATCAGCAGTTCCCAACTTAGAAGGATGTAAGCTACCTGTCCTGCCACCACAGTGCAGGCCACAAACCTTTCTAATGTAAAACAACTGGTCTGAAGCCCAAGTGCTTAATCCAAAAGACTTAGAATGATAGCTACACTTTAATCAAGTTACTACCAAGCAGTAATAAATACAATTGAATACTTTAAAGAATGCCTGGATTAGTGCTCAAGTTATACAAACAAAGCTAGATTCAGCAGGCCTGGATCTAGTCTATGCTACAGCAAACAAGGTGTATCAATTTCAGTAAGAAGCAGTTCAAATATGCAGGCACTATAAGCCTTTAACCAGAAATTCCCAGCTCAGAAGGGCATAGTCCAGCCTCTCCTCCCACAAGAGTGCAGACCATGAACCCTTTTAATGTAAAATAACTGGCCTGAAGCCCAAGTGCTTAAACCAGAATTAATACACTTTTAGAATAACAGACACTGAGCCCTCAATCAGCAGTTCCCAACTTAGAAGGATGTAAGCTACCTGTTCTGCCACTACAGTGCAGACCACAAACCTTCTTAATGTAAAACAACTGGCGTGAAGCCCAAGTGCTTAAACCAGAATTAATACACTTTTAGAATAACAGACACTGAGCCCTCAGTCAGCAGTTCCCAACTTAGAAGGATGTAAGCTACCTGTCCTGCCACCACAGTGCAGGCCACAAACCTTCCTAATGTAAAACAACTGGTCTGAAGCCCAAGTGCTTAATCCAAAAGACTTAGAATGATAGCTACACTTTAATCAAGTTACTACCAAGCAGTAATAAATACAACTGAATACTTTAAAGAATGCCTGGATTAGTGCTCAGGTTATACAAACAAAGCTAGATTCAGCAGGCCTGAATCTAGTCTATGCTGCAGCAAACATGGTGTACCAATTTCAGTAAGAAGCAGTTTAGATATGCAGGCACTATAAGCCTTTAACCAGAAATTCCCAGCTAGAAGGGCAGAGTCCAGCCTCTCCTCCCACAAGAGTGCAGACCACGAACCCTTTTAATGTAAAATAACTGGCCTGAAGCCCAAGTGCTTAAACCAGAATTAATACACTTTTAGAATAACAGACACTGAGCCCTCAGTCAGCAGTTCCCAACTTAGAAGGATGCAAGCTACCTGTCCTGCCACCACAGTGCAGACCACAAACCTTCCTAATGTAAAACAACTGGTCTGAAGCTCAAGTGCTTAAACTAAAAGGCTTAGAATGAGTTACACCAAGCAGTAATAAATACAATTGAGTACTTTTAAGATGACGCAAAAGCAAAATAAAGTAGGAAGAAACACAAATACAGTAAAAGCAGATTTTTTTTTTTTTGAGTGAGCAAATGAGATGGTCCCAGAAGTTACAGGACAGAAACAAGTGCAAATGCAGGCCTTCAAATCAGAAAGTTGAGAAGATGGAAGACTGCCCAAACGGCCAATAACTACAAATTCTTGGCCAGAACCACTCTTTATGTGGTAGACAGTTTACCTAGTGCTTACCACTCCCACTGATAAGCTAAAAGGCTTCCCTTCAACACAGAAAGGCTTGGGGGCGCAGAAGCTTACAAATAGTCCTGGATACAGCAAATCTGTATCTGGAACACTAATTACAGGAAAGATAGGAAACAGGCTTACAATTCTTTTTTTTTTTTTTTTTCAGAAAAGTAGCAAAAACAGTAGTAAAAACAATTCACATGCAGTGCAAGCTGGCATACTTGAGTATGTAGCAATATTAGTCCACACACAGTTTGAAAAAATGTAATTAAATTAAAAAGGACTAAAAGCAAGTGCAGAAAGGGTTTATTAGGTAGAATGCGGTAAAGAGATGGGACTGGGGAGTGTCCTAGATCAAATCTACAGTGGGGCGGGCACTGCAAAAGCCACCAAATTTAAACTACTACCAGAACAGGGAGGGGGGGGGTGCGGAAAAGTTTCAACAGAGATGTGAGGAATCAAAGTGCAAATTATAAAACACAAAAAATATATACTGATCTCTGTATATCTGCAGAACACTAAGACAACAGATATCTAAGCAACAATTTAGCTCTATAATACAGAATAATACAGAAAAATATACTCAGCTCTATATATTTGCAGATAGTCTTGTAAGGCTGTTCCACTTTAAATGCAGACTGCTGCTATTAACAGAGAGTTCTAGTCCTTATGCAGGCTGAATGGTCATCTGAGTGTGAGACCCCTGGATCCTCTACTTTATTTATACAAAGAATAACAAGCTTAGCCCTCCCAATGTGTCTTTCAGGAGAACGACCTTTAATCAAACAAAATTAAAAAAAATCAAAGGGATGACTAAGGTCACCCTACTGTCAGCAGGTAATTGTTATCATTCAGGGATCATTAAATGTGAACACATCACACTGCCTTAAACATGACTTTTAGAACAAAATGCAGCCACATGAAATATTTGCAGGCAAAATTTAGGCTATTCATTGCAAAAGTTCTTTCATGAAGTTATGTGAATTCAGAGCAAATCTCTTCTGGTACATTCTCTGGATGAGATGTTAAACTGATGTCCCATCTGCTTGAGTAAATGATAGTAGAGATGGATGTAAAAGATCCCACAGCACTTAGTGAAATGAGTATGGGAAGTTCCCTAATGGCCTGGCTAAATTTCCCCTAATCTGTATAAATACTACTTTGGGTCTTTCCTGAAAAAAGGCTATAAGCCTGGTTGGACTAACATGGTCATCAAAGGCTAACTAGCTAACTAACTAGCTAACTAAGTGCTCAAGCTCCAATACCTTTGCCATCAAGTATCATACAGCAGAACTTAAATAAGGTTAAAAATCATCTGAAATATCATTCAGGGTAAAAGTATTTGTATCACAAGATCTGCAATGACAATGTAGGTTTAACCTGTATCCCAGTGTGCGCTACACTTTCAGCACTGCTTTCTTATCAAAGTGTTTCAATGAATGGATACTTAGTGTATTGGTCATGTTTGGAAGCATTTTTGTTTTAAAATGAAGATCTCTTCCCGTTGAACCTTTCATAATAAAGTTACAAATCATTTTGTAAAATGTAAAGATTGTAGGTTGCTGTTTGTCTTTTTAGTTTCACTGTTTACTCAGTTTTTCTTTATAACCACACCCATACAATGATGTCATCGTAGGTACTGGACAAATATTTAAATACAAATGCAAGACATTATGGGAAATTAAAATAACTTACTACTTTAGTGGGGCTGCATGTTTTTTTACATTGGGGTTTCACTACTGCATCATCATGTGTTAATTTTCAATGTGAGGTTCTCTAACTACAAGAACTAGTTGAGAAATTTCCTTTTTAGGAAGAAATAAACTATTGTTGTATTTAACATGGAAAACCAGCAGTTTATACATTAATTTAGGTAGTGAGATATTTTGGGTTCAATCTTTTGTGTTGTCATGATGGATTTTCAGGTCTGAGAAAATTCTTTCAGGGGGCTATCCATACCAACAAAATAAATTGCAAAGACAGTGCACTCTTTGCTTCAAAAACTATAGAATTTGGAATTGTAGAATGGCTCACCCAGACTCTTCTACACTTTGCTGTGAAGGAAAGGTTAGTTTGCTTTTTGCTGTATTTTGTATTACTTTATTACCTTTTTATATTTTGAATACTGTGATTTGATTTCTTTACCTTATGTTTTACTTATATTCTGCTTTTAACTGCATATTAAAACTTCAAAAGGGACCACAGCTCTGTCTCTTGTGAGTCAGGCAGAAATTAGAACTGATCAATTAAGGACTATCATAAGATAGAAGAGGTCACTTAAGATTAATCATTTGTGAACTGAGGGGGTGGAGCTAGGAACTAAACCTTCTATTTAAGGGATAAAATAAAACATTTCAGAGCTTTACTAGAAAGGCTCACCCAGACTCTTCTACACTTTGCTGTGAAGGAAAGTGTAGTTTGCTTTTTATTTGTTGTATTTTGTATTACTTTATTGCCTTTTATATTTTGAATGTTGTGATTTATTTTCTTTACATTGTGTGTTACTTGTATTCTGCTTTTAACTGCATATTAAAACTTCAAAAGAGACCACAGCTCTGTCTCTTGTGAGTCAGGCAGAATTTTTTTCCCTACCCTCCCACCCTGTTATTGTTGTGTTCTTAAATACCACTGTCTTTCTAGTTGCCTGCCTCTTATGTTAATTTGACCATGTCTCATTTCCTCTCTGCTTTCACTGGCTTGTGTAAGTAAGCACAAAATTATCATTTTGTGAAATCACTCCCCTTCAACAATTCAAATTTATTGATCATGCTACTGTATTCCATAGTACCAGAATACAAAAGTGACCACCCCCATTTCAATCTATCTTGCTGTTTTAAAAATAACGACTCTCCACTAAAACGTAACTTTTTAGACAGGTAAAACTTAAGTTACCTACTTTCACATCTAACTCCTCTAGTGCACACTGCAGTATTTAGGATAAACCATTTTTTCATCTTACCTTTAAGCATCCCTGTGACTAGCACTTGCTCTAATATCTGCTGGAAAGCACTAGGAAGCCTTAATCTGATACAAGCATTCAACTCTCATTGTTAATAATGAGAAACTAATCATAGGCACTAAACAGCCTATAATTGCAAAGTACCTTGTTAAAGTAAGGGAAAACAGCTCCTGTACTTTACAAAAAAAGCACCAAACCAGGCATGTCCAAGGGTCAGCTTCCGGTGATTTCTCCTGTCCACCTGGTGAATCTGGGCATACTGGAGCAATGCAACAATTGCCTCATGTACACAGACAACCCTCTCCTCCTACCACCCAACACTACAACCTGTGAGAGATGTACTTACATAGCCAAACTGGAAGCAAAGCTCTCTCCACCCAAGACTGTGCTAGACAGTCAAGAGGAGAAGGTTAACACCCACACTACACCTCAAGCAACACATAGCCCTTCTAAACCCACACCACCAACACCCACACATAGCAACACTAAATCCACATATGCGGAGACCCTTAACTGTAACCTGCCCAAGGAACAAGGACTTCCGAAGCTAAAACACAAACAAACACCAATCGCAACCAAAGTGTTACATAGCTCACAACACCAGTGTGCCACCCAGCAACAGCCCTTAAGGCAAGACAATGTATCTAACACTTTAGTCATAGGTGACTCTATAGACAGGTACACTGATGTCCCACTAACCAGGCTGAACAAGGAGAAAATTACAGTAAGCTGCCTGTTGGGTAACAGGATCCACCACATAACACATGCGCTCAAGTCACTCCACAACAAGTACAAATATGACTCTTTCATTGTATATGTTGGAGTGAATGACCTGAGATGTACATCCCTGGACTACATGAAAAGAGACATGGAAGTGCTCTCTGATCATGTAGCCCAGGCGGGTATGACCCTGACCCTGAGTAGCATCCTGCCCTCAACAAGTATGATACCGCAGTATAAAGAAAAAATGATCAGTTTCAACAATTGGCTAAGTTTCTGATGTCATTCAAAGGGGATCCAGTGTCTGTCAGCCTGGGACGACATGCTCGACAAGCCTCATTTCTTCGCAAGAGATGGCTTGCAGCTGTCACCCCTAGGCTTTCAAATACTGGCCAAGGCTCTTGCTGCCCCCATAGTGCCTTTTTTTAGGCAAAGCTCAAAAGTCAAACCCACCTCCGGAAACAGCACAAATAAAAAAATAAGGGTTATGCTACTTAACGCCAGGAGTTTAAATTTCAAAATGCATGTGCTCGAAGCACTCCTCAGTATGGAGAATGTCAACATCTGTGCAGTAACTGAAACCTAGTTCAAGGCTCCACAGAGCACCCCAGCACTACCGGGCTACAACTCATGCCACACATTTCGGCCACAGAACATGGACCGAAACACAAGAGGAGGGGGTGTATCCATATTCATCAAGGATACTTACACCTCCAGGTTAGTGGCGCAGCATGATACCTCTGAGAACATCCATGTGCAACTAACATCAGGCAAATCTGCAATGCAAATTGTGGCCTGCTACAGATCACCCTCCATGACCCAGGACAACCACTCTGCCTTTCTGGAGACACCGGAAAACATGACGGTCTTACCGAACACCCAGATATTGAGCAATTTCAATTACCCTACCATTAACTGGGAAAACTACTCAAGTACAAACTCACAGGTCCAGCACTTCCTGGAATTTATCAACTCAAATGCTCTGGATCAGCTGGTAAACTCCCCTACCAGATGTGAAAACATATTGGACCTGGTCATCATCAACATGAGCGACAGGTGTTCTGCACCAGAGGTCAGCCATGGTTAGATCAGATCATAAACTAATCACTCTGGATGTCCACACCACACCACCACCCCTAACCAAGGAAACCACAGTGCAAAACTTTTCTATAGCAAACTTCACCTTACTTAAGACAGAGGTGGTAAGTTTCACAGCCCCCACGCTAAAGGATAACAGTGTCCAAGATGCAGGAACCTATACAAATGCACTCTATGAGCACCTACAAGGATGCATGGATTGTGTCATCCCTAGCAAAACCAAGACTCACTCCCCTAAGAGAAGGAAACCAGTCCGGTGGACCTCTGCCATAAACAGGCTATACAATAGAAGGAGGAATCTAGTTCAGAAAAAAGCAAATCCCAAGAAGGAAAGACATCCCTGATCAGTATCAGTAAGAAACTAAGATCACTCATAAAATCATCCAAGGCTGACTTCAAAAGAAAAATAGTCAAGGATTCAAAAGATAACCACAAAGCCTTCTTTAACTATGTTAAGAATCTAAGTGGCAACTCACAGATATGCTCTGAGTTCGTGCAAAATAGCACAAAATATACTGAATCTACTGATACTGGCAATATGCTGGCAGATAGATTCAATACAAACTTCACCCCCCCACCCCCAAAAGGGCCCACAACAATACCAGAAAAGTGTAGTGTCCCAGAAATCACAGATGCACAGGTGAAAACAGCCCTTTCAAAAGCCAAAAGTACAGCGTCAATGGGGCCAGATGGTGTCCCAGGCTGCGTCTTGCACGAACTACAAAACGGACTAACCCCCCACCTAAACACACTGTTCAACCTCAGCCTCTCCACAGGCTACGTGCCCATAGAATCATAGAATAGAAACATAGGTGGCAGCCCCCTTAATACAGAAGAGGTAATAAGAGATCTGGGGACCCAGGTAGATAGTAATCTCTCCATTGACAATCACACTGCCAAAGTAGTTAGAAAATCCTTCTATGTAGCCCATCTAATTACTAAAGGGTTCGCATCTAGAAACAAAGAGGTTATAGTGCCCCTCTACTCATCACTCATCAGACCCATCATAGCAATGGTTATTCCTCTCCACAAAGGAGGGGTCACAACTGACCCTGGTAACTATTGCCTCATAAGCCTGACTAGCCTGGTCTTCAAAGCTATGGAGCGCATCATCATGGAACTCATTAACAAAGACATTGGGAACCTCCAAACACTTGACCTGACTCAGTTTGGCTTTGTTAAGGGCAGATCATGCCTACTAAACCTGGTTGACTTCTTCGAGGCAGTAGCCACCAATGCTGTAGTTGAGGGGAAGGTGGTTCACACAGCCTACCTTAACCTCGCCAAGGCTTTTGACACCATTCCCCACTCGGGAATTATAGAAAAACTCACCAGCCTGAACATAAACCCCTACATCACGAGATGGGTTGCCAAATGGCTTACAGACAGAACTCACACGGTAAGAATAGTGGGCTCCAGGTCCGACTCTAAACCAGTCACAAGTGGTGTCCCACAAGGCTCGGTCCTGGGACCCCTACTGTTCGGCATATACTTCTCAGAAGTACAAGCAAATACAGGAGGACTATGGCTAACCAAGTTTGCCGATGACTGCAAACTGGGAGCCATAATTGACTCCGGCATACACGGACATTCTCCAAAAGAGCCTTACTGAGACAGACAATGTCAAAGTCATGGTCTCAAGCTAAATGCCAAAAAATCCATAGTCATCCCATTTGGGAAAAACAAAACACCCATGAATTACCACATAGGTGGCAGCCCCCTTAATACAGAAGAGGTAATAAGAGATCTGGGGACCCAGGTAGATAGTAATCTCTCCATTGACAATCACACTGCCAAAGTAGTTAGAAAATCCTTCTATGTAGCCCATCTAATTACTAAAGGGTTCACATCTAGAAACAAAGAGGTTATAGTGCCCCTCTACTCATCACTCATCAGACCCATCATAGAGTACAATGCCCCATTTGGGATGTACCTCGCAAGACACTTCCAACAGCTGGAAAGACCACAAAAGTACCTCACCAAGAGGATTACTGGCCTCAAACATCTGTCCTATGCAGTAACTAAAAATAGGAGATGATAGGGTGAACTTCCTGAACACAAAACCAAACAAGGTTCACTCTGGGGACCAAATCAGAGTATGAGACCCTGGAACGTACACAATGTCAAAAATAATCCAAAGAAATATCTTCATCAGATAACAAACACAAAATCAATTACATGCTTCACAAGAACCACCCATCTTTTATACCCTACATAAATTGAATGATTGAATCCTGTGGCATGTGGGAAACAAAACTCGAATACAGAGAGTTATATTGGCAAATTATCCTGGAAGCTACTAAGGAGCCAGGCTTAAATGAAATGCTTTCAATAACTCCTGTTCTTAAATTAAGGGCTGCCAAATTGTAAATTTTAATCTTTATTTTGTCCACTTGATGGCAGTATTTTTGATTACAAGTTCACAGAATTTATTGTATCTTTTTGCATATACACATTTTATAACACTATTTTTTTAAATTACCTATTTTTTAAAATGTTTATAATAAATTGTTTTTTAACATGAAATAATTAGTTTAACATTCAACTACCAACATATCCTTATATATTGTACAGAACATTTTGAAGAGCCATGGATATATATTTTTTCATTCAGGGCAAGTTTTACAGATTGTTTAAATTATTTGATTGGTAATTAACAGGATTCAATCATTCAATTTATGTAGGGTATAAAAGATGGGTGGTTCTTGTGAAGCATGTAATTGATTTTGTGTTTGTTATCTGATGAAGATATTCGAAAACGCATTTTGTTGGTCACAAGCGTTATTAAATCAACCTTCCAAGCTCAGTAGTTTCTTTGGATTATTTTTGACATTGTGTACGTTCCAGGGTCTCATACTCTGATTTGGTCCCCAGAGTGAACCTTGTTTGGTTATCTGTCCTATGCAGCCCGACTGGAAAAACTCTGGCTGTACTCAGTGGCATATTGCTTACTCAGAGGTGATCTCTGCCTGACTTACAAAGCCATGTCCAGCTCAAAATTGATGGACATGCTCCACCTAAAGAAATCCAAGTCACTGCGAGCAACTCGCTCTAGTGAGCTAAACCTCGCAACAACAATAAATAGAACATGCTGGAGGGAGAGATTCCTGTCACAGAGACTCTCCATGCTTTGGAACAAAATACCTAACAACATTAGGCAGAGCCCCTCACTAACACTCTTCAAGAGAAACCTTGACGAGTGGATGGGTAACAGAAAATACACCCCTGGGATCACTTCATTGGCTCTTCTTGACAGAGGCTCAGTTAATTAGTCAATGGGGTAGCGAAAGCTGACACACTCCGGCTAGGCTTATAAATGCCCTTGGGCAGATAGCCTAGTACCTACCTATGAACCTATGAACCTATACACAAGTATAGTACACAGACTACACATAGCTGCTATCCATCTCCATTTGAGAAAGTAGTACAATACAAAGAATGCATAACATTTATGTATGATACAGAGTTGCATCACTTTCAATATAACTTAATAGTGAAGTTTAAGCATCTGTAAAGCTGAACATATTGTGATACGTGAAGAAGATAGGCTGTATTAAGAAAGTATTCTGTATTATACAGCAAGAAAGAATATAATTGCAACAGTGTATTTGTGCTAGGATGAAATTAATTTGCAGTTATTTAATATTGCATTGAGACAGGAAAAAAGAGAAAACAGTGATGGTCCATAGTAAAGGTTAGGAGAAGGTATAGCAGAGCTTATCTGAAAAGTAGTGGAACATTAGTGGGGGTAAGGGGGAAGTTTAGCTGGGGAAGTGCAAGGGCACACACATAAGTCAATTAGATGTTGTTTTAGTTACAATTGGAAGGCTTTTATATTCTCAGATTTGCTGTGTGGAAGAGGGGTGAACTTCTATTTTTGTCAAAGACATACTTTGAGTACACTGAGTCCCCTGCTGTATTGTTAGAGTTGGTTACAATGCTTTGTGTTTGTTCATGAAATGTAAAGTCTTATCGGTGGAGTAGCATGTGATAATGCCATTTGTAGATGGCCAATTTTCAGGTTTTTTCATGAGATTGTCAGTCGTCATTAGCTATGTGAGGGTCAGGGAATGTCGTAGCTCTGTCTAGTCTGTTTTAGGGCTAGGCCTTGGTGCATCCATTGAGGCAGATTAACTGCACATTTTACAAGTGTATTATAACATTGCTCAAGTTGACCTATCTGTGTGGGCAGGTTTGTAAAAATGTTACATAGAGGAGTCCTATGTAAAGGTAGGTTGATACAATATGTTTCTTGAAGTGTTAGCTAAATATGATTTCATCCTATAGCAGGAAATTAGTTTCTGATGTTTTTCAACTGCCCATTTTATGTGATGGTCAGATGTCATGTTTTCATTTATGATTATGTCCAGACTTTTGGTGTGTGTAAAAAGTTCAGTTTTTGCAATGTTTGATTAGGTTATGTTGAAAATTACTTTTTTGTTTTACTGTTTCTGAATAATAGAATGAATGTAATTTATAAGAGTTAAAAATAATTAAGACCCTGTTAGCTATGGTTCTATTGAGTTGAAAGAATCTGTACTAATTTCTTATAATTTTTCCTGGGTGTGGGCAGAAAAAATCAGGGTGGTATCATCAGTGAATTGGAATATGAAGGTGTAATTACTTGCTTGCTATGTGGTCTTCTCATTCTTTATCCTCATATCTGTTGGGTTCCTCAGGGGTCTGCCCTTGGCCCTATACATTTTACTTTTCAATATTTTATTGAAATTTGCTATTTAAATAGGTAATTTGGGAAGCAGGTGAGTGACAGGGTTAATAGTGGTAAAGCAGGCAGTTTGTGTAATAGTTTTTGGTGTGATGCCATATAAATTGCTTTTGGTGGGCCTAGAAAGTGTACAAATACAAGATTGCCTGCATTTCTATGTAGGTTAATGCTATAGCAAACATTGAGTAGGACAGTAGTGGTACTCTGGTGTGGATGAAAGCCATGTTGAAATTGTGATATGAGGTTGTTTTTAGTTACATCATTATGTGGCTGGGATTGAATACATTTTTTCAGGAATTTTGAACAGAGGGGATAGACTAGCTATACTTCTGTAGTTTGAGAGGTCTGTGAGATGCTTTCTTTGTATAGTGGGTAAGATGAAGAATTTTTTCCATTGTATTGGAATGTATCATTTAGTAGGATATCCATTTATTACAATGGACATTGGATAGGCTAGAGCATCAGCTGCATATATTTATCAGGCATGTTTTTTGAGTCTGGAGTGGTTAAGGTTAACTTGAGGTGATGTTTGTTAAAGTTGTGTTGTAGAAACAGGTGCGACTATTAGTTTATTATTGCTATTGTCTTGCTTGTGGAATGGCAGGCAGGAAGCTGGGAGTGTTGTACTTGATTAGTGTTACAACTGCCTGTATGAAATGAGTTTTGAATTAAGTTGCTTTACTATCTAATTAGGTGTCAATGGCTGGAGATGGTTGTGGTTAGAGCCGGATCCAACACAAGGTAACCTAGCCAGCTGCCTAGGGCCTGGTGCTGGCAGAGGGCCCAGCCAGGCTGTACAAAATAATTTAAAAATATTTAAGAGAGTAAAATGTCATGCTGTGTCAAATGTAATACTTTCTGCTCAGTTGTCAACTGAATGAATTTCCCTACTGGCCACTTAAGATTACTTGCAGTTCAGCCTTTTATTCGCTGTATGTTTTTCATTGGAAGCAGGGCAATGATGCCTTCAAAGAAATGGCACAATTGTTGAACTCAATGCCAGCACAGGATAAAGCATACATTGGTTATTAATGGGAGATACAATGGTTAGGATCATGATTAGTATGTTTATTATTGTTTTTATTATTATTATCATTATTATTATTACTATAATTATTTTATTTATGTATGTATGTATGTATGTATGTATGTATTTATCCATTTGCAGCAGGAGATAAATAATGAGTCAAGTACAAGAATTTATGCAAGCCAGCCAGGTACTTTGAGAGAGAGAGAGAGAGAGAAAGCATGTGTGTGTGTGTGTGTGTGTTTATGTGTGCATGTGTGTGTGTGTGTGTGTGTGTGTGTGTGTGTGTGTGTGTGTGTGTGTGTGTGTGTGTGTGTGTTTGTATGTGTCTGTGCAAGAAGTAAAATGCCCTCATTAGGGGTGCTGCATATTTAAGTAACTTGTTCAGGGTCAAATCCTGTACCCTAGTACTAGAGGCAAGAACCTTAATCCAACTGCCAAACTTCCATTTGAGTTTTTTGTTTTTGCTTTCTTTGGTAAATCACTTCGCTATCTTTGGTAAATCACTGAGGATTACAGTCACAAAAAGCCAGTAAAACCTATTGTTTTGTTAACTTTAGAAAGAAATTTAGAGTAGACTGTTCTTATCTGTCTCCGGTTTCACAGAAATTCTCCTATTTATGTATTGACCTTCATCAAGTCACTTAGCCAGACAGTTCTTTGGGGCAACAGGGAATTTGGGCTAGTATCCTCAAAGGTCCCCTAGACTGCAAGCTTTTTACTTGCCTATAAACTACTCTAGTTGTGATATAAAAGAAGGAAATTGATTGCAATAAACAAGACCAAAACAGGAGCCATGATCCTTAGGTTTGAGCCTTGGTTTCCTTGTTCTGTTGAATGTTGATAGTGTGTTTATTATTTTGCTGTGAATAAACTGAATAGGATGAGGTCTGAGTATAATTTTAATATTTTAGCAGTGCATATATTTTAATGTATCTTATTTTTAACAGATTGTCTAGAACTTAATGCAGATGGGTAAGGCTGTTTGCTGTCACAGCTGGTTCTTGTAGTACATGGTTTGATTCCTTCAGCCTTTGTCTTCTGTTTGAATCTACCAAACTACTTCACCAGACAGTACTCCTGGGCTCCTCTGAAAAAGGGACATTTGGTTCCAGCGAGTTGTCAGAGGCAGTTATCAAGTGTGTTACATGCTTGTCTTTTGAATTCCTGTGCTGTTCACTGAGGAGCTAATTAGCACTTTACACTAGCTGAGTATGGAGCCCAGCATGTCTATTGCAATTTAATGGGTTGCCAGAAGGATTTTCACTAACAGTGAATACTGAGGGAAGAGAAGTTTACTTCTCATGCTAAGTCTCTAGTCAGTGTGAGTGTTTTGTTTGAAAATGACTTTTAGGGATTTGTCTGTAAAATCTAATGCAAGTTTTAAATGCAATCCAAATGTCTGTGATTATCGTAAAAATAAAGTAAAGAAAATAATATGTACACTAACAGTTCTGAATAGCATGTATAGTAATTAGGTAAAGACAGCCAAGTAATGGGATATAGGTATGGCCAGCAGTGACCTGATTCATTATCCTGCATAGGGCCCCATTTATTCATGATCTGTCTCTCACTCTGGTGATGCATACTGCAAGAATTCAGCATTATTAGCCATACAACTAGATCAAACCTGTACTGAGTAATGTCATAGAGAATAGTTATTCTTGATAACAGGGAAGACATAGGGAGGTCAAAAATGAGATGTAGGTGTCCTGCAAGCATGTAAGCCCTCCTCTAAAAGTATGTTGTATACAATAATATTTCTGATTTTTGTACGACTTATGGGATTTTGAACAAAAGCTACTACAGCATTGTCTTTAATTGATTTGCTTTATTCATTGCACTAAAGAATGAATTAATTCATTAATAGGCCTGGATTATGTAAATTAGTTTAAACATGCTCCTTTTCAGCAGTCTAAGAATGTTACATTTTAGTACTACATTTTGCAGTACCTTATTTACAAACTCCAACAAGTGCAAAGGAGTTGAAATTTGCAAAGTCAAAATTGTCTGCATTGGGGGGGGGGGGGGTGATGATCAGAACCATCTTGTGATTGAAGTGAAAAGTAATAAATAAAGGAACAAAAAGCAATAAACAAAAGTGATAAATTAAAAAATACTGAAAGTTAATTAAATAAAGGAATAAAAAGCAGTAAATGATTGTAAATCAAAAGATTGTGAAAGGTTCATAGGTGTGTACTAGTCCAATGACCCTGGAGTCTTTACAAGCCTAGCCCATAGAAGTGCCCTGCCATGTTGCTATTAGTTCCTGGTGCCTCTATCAAGCAGAGACACTGGAGTGATCCCCGGGGTAAACTTTCTATTTCCCATCCACTAATCAAGATTTCTCTTGAAAAGGGCGAGTCAGGTGCTCTGCTTGACATGTATGGGAAGTCTGTTCCAGAGCATAGGCAGTCTCTGGGCTATGAACCTGTCCCTCCAGGTAGTAGTAATGAGGTTGAGGTCCCTGGAGCATGTGGTGCGGAGGGATTAGGATTTCTTTAGGTGTAACATTTCTAACAGGGCTGGGTCAGACATGGCTTTGTAAGTCAAGCAGAGATCGCTTCTTAATAGACAATATGAGACAGAGAACAGCTGGAGTTTTTTGAGTCTGTCCTTGTAGGGCATATGTTTAAGGCCTAGAATCCTCTTTGTGAGGTACTTTTGTGGCCTTTGCAGCTGTTGCAGGTGTTTAGTAAGGTACATACCAAATGGGGCATTATACTTGATGATTGGTCTAATGAGGGAAGAGTAGAGAGAGATGATGACCTTTTTCTTCCTGGATGCAAAACCCTTGGTAATTAGATGTGCCACATAGAAGGACATTCTGACCACAGTGGCAATGTGGTGGTTGAAGGAGAGGTTGCTGTCAGCCTCTGTCCTCAGATCTCTTATAACGCCTTCAGTGTTCAGTGGACTATTATCAATTTGGTAATTAGTGGGAACTGAGTTTTTCCCAAAGGGAATGGACAGTGCATTTTTTGGCATTAAGCTTAAGGCCATGGTTTTGACACCAGTTGTGGGTCTCAGTGAGGCCTCTCTGTAGGATGTCTACATCATTTGGGGAGTTAATAATGGCTCCCAGCTTGCAATCGTCAGCAAACTTGGTCAGCCAGAGTCCATCCGTATTGGCCTGGACTTCTGTAAAGAAGATGCCAAACAGGAGAGGACCCAGGACTGATCCCTGTGAGACTCCACTTGTGAATGGTTGGTAGTCTGACTTGGAGTCTGCTACTTTCACACTGTGGGTTCTATTTGTGAGCCAGTTTGCAACCCACCTAGTGATATTGGGGTTGATGCCTAGTTTGGTGAGTCTATCAATAATTCCTGAGTGGAGAATAGTATCAAAAGCCTTCGCCAGATTGAGGTAGGCTGTATGAACTGCCTTACCCTCATCCACAGCTCAGGTGACTGCCTTGAAGGAGTCAACCAGGTTCAGCAGGCAGGATCTGCCCTTGACAAAGCCAAAATATGTGGTGCCAAGAGTTTGGAAATTGCCTATATCTTTGTTAAGCAGGTACATGATGATGCACTCAATAGCTTTGTATACCAGATTCATCAGGCTAATTGGGCGATAGTTACCAGGGTCTGTAGTTGCTCTCCCTTTATAGAGCTGGACTGTAACAGTGCTCCATTCATTAGGGACATAGCCTGAGGTAAGGCTGTAATTGAACAGGGCACACAGATGTGATGCCACTTCATTTTGTAGTTCATGTAGTACTCAACCAGGGATATTATCAGGTCCCATGGATGCTGTATTCTTGGCTTTGGACAATGCAGCTTTTATCTGTGCTGCAGAAATGATGGGTACCAGGCTTTCTTCTGGTATTGTGATAGGGCCCTTGTGGGAGAGAGAGAGGGATATAATTGGCACTGAGTCTGTCGGCCAGTATGTTGGCTATGTTGGCTATATCTGTTGGCTCAGTATAGGAGGTGTCATTGTGCAATAACTCAGAGCAAATCTGGGTATTGCCTTGGAGCTTTATGATATAGCTATTGAAGGCTTTGTGGTTGATTTTGGTGTCAGCTGCAATTCTGCCTTCATAGCTGGCTTTAGAGGATTTGATAAGGGATCTCAGCTTTTTGCTGAGACTGATAAGGGAGGTTTTCCAGTCTTTTGACTTCATTTTTTTCTGCAACAGTTTCTTCCTCCTGTTGTAGAGTTTATTGATGGCTGGGGACCACTAGGTCGGCTTCCTTTTTTTGGAGGCGAGCATCTTAGTTCTATTTAGTATGGCAAGGTCCATGCATTTAGGAACGTGCTCGTACAGTGCATTGGTGTATGATTCTGCAGTTGTGCAGCTATTTTCCATTGTCATGGGTGCTGAGAAGTTAGCCAGTTCTGCTTTTAGGAGCCCAAAGTCGGCTTTAGAGAAATTTTTCAGGGTGGTCACCTTAGCAGGGGTTGTAGGTGAGATGGAGATTTCCATGGTGATCAGTTTGTGGTCAGATTTAAACATTGAGGAAGTGATTATAGGTGTGGTGCAATGGTCTCCCATGTTGGTGATAGCCATGTTGGGGATGTTGCTTCCTCTAGTGGGGGTCAGAATGAGCTGGCCCAAGGCACTGGAACTGATAAATTCCCGAAAGTGTTGGGCCTGTACATTGATATGTAGAGTTGGTTTGCTTAGGTACAGGAAGGGAGGGGCTTGGAGGTGGGAGGTATCAGTTGGATAGGTATAAAGGAAATTATATGGGGGGTAGGTGGGAATGGGAGTGGGAGGGGAGTGAACATAGTGGGGCTACACCAGAGTTGGCGGATATTCAAAGAATAACAATCAGTAAGACCAAGTTAAGGGAAACAAGATTAGTCAGAAAGTAGGGTGTAAATCAATAGCTATTTTTCTGATTTTGCCTTTCTTTAAGCAAGTGTGGCTTTTTAAACTCTGGGAGGGGGTACAGACAGTTGGAGCTATGTCAGTTACTGTCTTTAGCTATTTTGCAGGAACAAAATTTGAGTGGGGAATGTGAAGGGTAGATAAGGAGCAGGTCAAGAAGTGGGAAATGGCTAGGTATTTGGGATCGCATGCTCACTGCAGCTAGGTAGTTTTACAAACTCTCTTTAATGTTAACTTAATAGCCTTAGGTTTCTATTTGCTATGGTAGGTTAGCTTTGTCACATACTTAGTCGCTATCTTTAGGAGGCTGTAAAGAAGGTTGCAGTTTGGTTTTGTGGCCATGCTTGGTAATGGCTCCATAGTTCAGGAAACAAAGCATTGGAGTTTTTGTTTTTTCAAAGTGGTTATTTGGGGGACAGCTAGGAGGGAAGAAGGGAAAACAACAAGATTGAAACAAATGGGGTAAGGTATGCAGATAGGGATTACACAGTCATACAGTGTTCTACAACACTATATCAAATAAACGGCACTAGAATCACATTAAGAGCCCAAGCTGTAGTGCTATAACAGTCGCTAGCCAAGTAGCCCTAATGTACAGATAGCTGAGAAAGGCTTGAGTCTGTAGGACTAACAGGACTCTCTATAACCAAGCCAAACATTTACAGGCAAAAAGTTGGAAGCACTTGTTACACTAGCATTTTCATTCAATAACAATCACATTAACATAAAATAGCTGAGGATCTAAGATTAGTCCCAGATTTTCCAAGATTCATGGTAAAGAAGACTCTTAAAGAATTGCAGACTGAGACATGGTACTACAAACTATTTCTGCGAAAGAAGAGTAGATCCTTGGGACATATTACTTAAGCATATTAAAAGTGGTCACCATTTTGAAGTTTTTAAGTCTGAAGTAGATAAGTTTATTGGGAATCTTATCTTTCATTAGGAATTGGTGCTTTTGTCGCCGTGCTCATAAGGTGATGACAGTGATGAAGATGATGAGGTATGTGAAGTAGTGCATGTTTACATCTTAGATGAAACAGTATTCTCAAGCTGTCTATGGTAAACACAAACCCATCTACTGAAGTGGATGGCTTTGGGACCATTCTGTATATTGGTTGAATTTTGCAGAACATTTCTACTATAAGATACATGTAAACATTATTGCTTTTTAGAGATGATAATAAGCTCTTTGGCTGACTGAGTTTTCTTATTCCACCCTTGAGGACATTTAATGGATAGAATCAATTTTCTTTTACAATGGTAGAGCTTTTTAATTCCAAAACATTGCAAAGGCAATCTATAAATTGATTAGTGACTCTATTAAACCACTTCAGAGTTACTACAGGGGAGTTGAAGGTAGATCTGGTGTTTCAAGATTTCCAATGGCAAAATAATTTGGGACAATGGTGGAAAGAACTCTATCTCCCTACTCTTGCCTTTACAGATTTAAGTTGTTATTTCAATGGCAGGCATACCTGCTATGTAATTTTGTAGGAACTGTTGCAAATGATCTCGTTTATTTATTGAATTTTATTGTCGGATGGCATAGGTTACCTTTTTTAATGAACTCTTATTAATTTCTAGTTTTACGCAAATTATGCAATCTGAGCACATGAGAAAAACATGGTGTGAGCAGCATGACATATATCAATGCATGTCATGGGACCCCCTTTCTGTGAATTTTTCAGCAATTTGTATGTGCTGTTTTCCCTCCATCAACCCAGAGCATGTACCAACAGTTAAAGCACCTTTGGTGTACAGTAAGATAATATAAACTATTCATGTAGTACTAATATAAGTACTCAAGCCATGGATGCTGTGCTCTTTTGTACAATTTCTGGAGGGTTGCTTTTACATTCCACTGTCTAAAATACTTACAGAAACACATACAGTTCTCTTGAAGTGAATTCTTGCAAATGCAAATTCATAAACAATTGAAGTCTACATTTCTGGAGTCACAGCAACTATTCTGTAATCAAATAACCCGAGTACTTGTTTGCATGTGAAATATCAAACTGAGCAAGCCAGAAAATACTCCCCAAACTGTAGAAGCACGAAATAGTGCTAAATAAAACCAAACAGCATCAAGGAAATAATAAATGCAGTACTCCAAAAGGTAGTTGATACTAATCCAAACAGAATATAATCCAAACAGAATTTATTAAAGCGCTTTTCGTCTGCTGCTAATGGCAAACTTCTTCAGAATGAAAAACAAGTTCAATCAAAGCCATTTTATACAAATCACATGATTAATTAATAACCTAATTAAATGCTCATTAAGTTTTAAAAACAGTGCTAAAAAGTGCCAGAAAAAGGTAAAAAGTTAAAGTATAAAAATTTAAAGTATAAAAATGTAACCATAAAATGTAAAAATGTGTATAAGAATTCAACAATGAATAGTACATTGTAATAAAAATGTATCTATGTAAAATAAACATTTGGTATTTACTTCTTATAGTATATAATCAGTAAATTACAACATAACTAAACAAATATGTTAATTCTTAGGCTAGAGTGTTACACAGTGTATATCAGTCTATCTCTTAAGGCTTAACATACTGAGGAGACTGCCTATAGAGCAAGCCTCATTCAGACCAGGTGGGTGGTAGGATTCCAACCTAATTTGCCAGTAAAGCTCCAAAACTAAGAGTTTTACTGCAAATGCACCCCCTCTGTTATCATTGCAAACTTGGTCAATTCCTATGAATTTGAATAGGTGGTTTGGATGTTCTGAAACATGTTTGGCCAGTGCATTAGTAAGCTTACATTTCCTGATGGCGTACTGGTGTTCATAAATTCTTTCCTTGAGTTTACGTTCAGTTTTGCCAACATAATGGGCAGTACAGTTTTGACATTGGGCTAAGTATACTAACATTTTAGAATTGCATGTGAACCTGTGTTTTAATTTATATTCACTCCTATCAATATTGAATCTATTTGATTCTATGATGTATCTACAGTAGTTGCAGTTGTGGCATCTAAACATCCCAGGTGTTCTAACTGGCAAATATTTAGTTTCAAACCAGGATTTTAAATTCCTCCCTTTTTGTAAGTTACCAAAGGTGAAACACCTAATTTGGTGGATACAGTTGAATCGACACCAAACACTTGCCAATTCTTAAGAATGGTAGACCACAAAAATTACTGTCCACTGTAAACGTAGTAATAAATCTAGGAGTGTCAATCAAATCCATCCTATTAGTGTCAACTTGTACACTATCGTCACTAGTCGTTGTACAATGGGCCTTGTTCTCTTCTACTCTAACTTTAAGTAGTGGCACAAATAACATGTTGTTCCTTTTCATGTTAATCTCTTGTATTAATTCATCAATTAACTGAATAGGATACCCTCTACTTAAAAACATGGTTTTAAGTGTGTTACATTCAACTGTAAAATCTTCATCTTTGCTACTGATTCTGGCTGCTCTAACAAGCTGCCCCTTCACCACAGCACGTTTCTGTTTGTAAGGGTGGCAACTTGTAAAGTGAAGGAAGGTGTTAGAGTAAAGCGGTTTCCTATATATCTTTGATGTGTAACAAGCCATGTTCTTATCTTTAGATAGGAGGATATCAAGATACGCTATTTCATTGCTTCTAAAAGTAGAAGTAAATGCTAGAAAATCAGTAGAATCATTCAAAAACTCCATGAATGTAGTAGCTTCTGCTTCAGTTCCGTTAAAGAGGACAAAGATGTCATCCAAATACCTGGTGTAAAATATTATTAAGTCCGAAAACCTGGGGTTGTTAAGAATATGTAGGTGTTCCCACTGGGCCATGACCAAATTGGCCACACTGGCTCCATAAGGTGAGCCCATACCAACTCCCGTTGTCTGCAGGTAATGGTTGTCGCCAAACATGAAGTAGTTCCTGGTGAGTGTTAAGTCTAGCAATTCAATAACAAGAGAAATGTCATGCCCCTTAGCCCCTCTTGCTTTTAACCTGTCACTTACCCATTCAATGGCTATTTCTTGAGGAATGCAGCTATAAAGATCTTTCACATCTATTGTAAGCATGTTATGTTGTTGGTTAAATCTTAGTTCATTGATTTTAGAAAGGAAAGACCAAGAGTCTTTGCATATCTGAGACTCAAGGGAATGTATTTACTCAGAATATGATCTACTACTTTAGCACATGCGTAAGTGGGTGATCCACGGCTGTCAATTAGTGGACGCATGGGAGGATCAGTGATGTTCTTGTGAATTTTAGGTATTCCAAATAAATACGGTATCCTCGGGTGTAATGTGGTCATATATTTGTACTGGTCTTGGTTTATCCTTCCTTCTATAAACATCTCTTCCAGATGGTCTTTTATTACTTTGTAAGCATGATTAATTTCATTTTTTGAACTCACAACGTAGGAAGAAGTGTCCAGAATTGCTGCCATACGGTCCATGTAATCACTATTGTCGAAAATCACGACCCCTCCACCTTTATCTGGTTTACATATACGTAGATTGTTCATAAGTAAGGTACGGATGTTTTCTATTTCTTCACTGTTGGTGTGTGTGAACGTATTTCTCCGATTCTTAATATACCTCCGGATGTCAAGTTCGCATATTAGTTCAAACATGGCTAGGAGTGGGTGTAATGGAGGGTTGTAGGTGCTAGGGATATGCAACCTATTATTAACTCCCAAAAATTCTCCTCCTCCCATCATGAGTTTGAAGTTCAACTTGCGTGTAAAAGTTTTGACGTCAATGATGGCTTTGACTAAGTCCATATGGTTTTGTGGGACATATGTAAAACCTTTAGCCATTAAGTCTGCCATGTCAGTGGAAATGTCAACTCTGGAGAAATTATACACATTAAAATCTCCTAAAGAGTTAGTGGTAATGTTAGGTACTGGTTGAATAGTCTCTACACTTGGTTCTACCTCCTCTGTATTTATTACAGTTTCTAAGTTGTTAAATAAACCCAAAATGTCGGTTAACGACTGTTCCTGGGTGGGTGGGAGTAATTCTGACGTTGACGCTGTACTTTGGGTCTTGCTCCTAAAAAATTAGCTTGACCGTTATTGTTGTAGTGACTGTCTGTGTTGTTCTTATTCTGTAATCTCTCACTCCTGCGTAATTCATAGGGGGGCTCAACTCTCTCCTTACTCTGAATTACGTTTCCATTGTCGTTCTCGTCAGTATGTAAAAGGGGTAAATCAGCAGGGGCTGTGTTAGAGGAGACTGTGTTAGCATAGGTGTGGATACGTATGTGTCCATTATTACTTGTAGTCACATTCCCTCTCCATGTCTGACTAGGTGCAGGTTTGGGATACGCTGTCCCTTCTCTGTACGCCTTGATGTCCCTGTCCAGTTTTTTTGCTTTCACTGCTTGCAATTTGACCAAGTGTTCGTCTATGTTGCTAAACAGTTTACTATATTCAAATCTATGACTTTCAAAACTTACATCAGTTTTAATTGATTTATCTAATGCTGTTGCTTCTACATTGAGTTGGTCTATTTGAACTCCATAATGCTTACTCATAATTTTCAACATTTCAAAACCGTGTCTATCATACATGCTACATAAATCAAGATGAAATTCAGAATTTGCAATAAGACCTGTGGGGTACTGGTAATACCTTAACCCTTTAGGTACACTTTTCCTGGTTAAACTTTCGTTAAAGTAAACAATTTCTAATTTCAATTTTTTTATTTTAAGTAAAATACTGTCTAATTGTTTCAGTTTATTCTGAATGTCTGTGCCAGTATTGTAATTGTCAGGCTGAACATTAGTAGACGATTTTTCTTGACTGAATGATGGATTAATATTAATCCAATTTAAAAAGTTAGGTACATTATTGTTGTTGTTTGTACTCAACAAAACAGGCTCGTTGGTACTTACTCGCACTGTTGTAGCTATGCTACTAGAAGGCTGTGCTTCAATATTCCCTTCATTGTCTCTAGCGTTGACTAGGTTAGCTGAAAAGGCGTCCGTTTGGTTTGAATTAGTCTTCCTTTGATGTTGTGTCGCTGGTATAATAGTGTTAATTCCAGTTGTTGAAAGTTCTTCAAAATGTTGTAGTTCTACGTCGGCTGGATTTCTCCTCTGCCAAAGAAAGTGTGGTTCAACGTCGGCTGGACTTCTCCTCTGCCTAGGTTTACTAGCACAACCTAACTCTATGTCGTACGTCACGTTACAAACATCAGAGGTAGGTTTGTTGTTAATAGTGTACGTTAGTCGCTGTTCAGCTCCTGAGTTGGTTGTGTCAAACGGAAAACAGTCAGCTTTATCATTAATATTAATATCTGGTCCCGAGATGTTATTTGAAACATTGATCAGTTCTGTGGATGCTCCTTGAGTTACATTAGGTGTGGGTAAAGCAGCATTCATACCCGTACTAGGAGCAGTAACACTGAGCACATGTTTATCTTTGCCGGCTACATTGTCCACGAAAGGTAAATTTAGTAATATGCCATGAGTTCTTTCAATTTTCTCAATACGTAAAAGTACTGCATCAAGTTTGCTGAAAAGTAGGTCAAACGACTTACTGTTGGTGTTCCGTTCATCGGAACAGATGATGATGGCTGGCTGGTTATCAGATGCAGTAGAAATACCTGCTTCTGATTGATCAACTCTTAAAAGTTCTGGTGTAGCGTTAGGAAAGTCACTGGCTGGCTCACGTAAAGACTCAGACGCCATACCAAAGAAAAATTGAACACCAACTGTGAAATATCAAACTGAGCAAGCCAGAAAATACTCCCCAAACTGTAGAAGCACGAAATAGTGCTAAATAAAACCAAACAGCATCAAGGAAATAATAAATGCAGTACTCCAAAAGGTAGTTGATACTAATCCAAACAGAATATAATCCAAACAGAATTTATTAAAGCGCTTTTCGTCTGCTGCTAATGGCAAACTTCTTCAGAATGAAAAACAAGTTCAATCAAAGCCATTTTATACAAATCACATGATTAATTAATAACCTAATTAAATGCTCATTAAGTTTTAAAAAAACAGTGCTAAAAAAGTGCCAGAAAAAAGGTAAAAAGTTAAAGTATAAAAATTTAAAGTATAAAAATGTAACCATAAAAATGTAAAAATGTGTATAAGAATTCAACAATGAATAGTACATTGTAATAAAAATGTATCTATGTAAAATAAACATTTGGTATTTACTTCTTATAGTATATAATCAGTAAATTACAACATAACTAAACAAATATGTTAATTCTTAGGCTAGAGTGTTACACAGTGTATATCAGTCTATCTCTTAAGGCTTAACATACTGAGGAGACTGCCTATAGAGCAAGCCTCATTCAGACCAGGTGGGTGGTAGGATTCCAACCTAATTTGCCAGTAAAGCTCCAAAACTAAGAGTTTTACTGCAAATGCACCCCCTCTGTTATCATTGCAAACTTGGTCAATTCCTATGAATTTGAATAGGTGGTTTGGATGTTCTGAAACATGTTTGGCCAGTGCATTAGTAAGCTTACATTTCCTGATGGCGTACTGGTGTTCATAAATTCTTTCCTTGAGTTTACGTTCAGTTTTGCCAACATAATGGGCAGTACAGTTTTGACATTGGGCTAAGTATACTAACATTTTAGAATTGCATGTGAACCTGTGTTTTAATTTATATTCACTCCTATCAATATTGAATCTATTTGATTCTATGATGTATCTACAGTAGTTGCAGTTGTGGCATCTAAACATCCCAGGTGTTCTAACTGGCAAATATTTAGTTTCAAACCAGGATTTTAAATTCCTCCCTTTTTTGTAAGTTACCAAAGGTGAAACACCTAATTTGGTGGATACAGTTGAATCGACACCAAACACTTGCCAATTCTTAAGAATGGTAGACCACAAAAAATTACTGTCCACTGTAAACGTAGTAATAAATCTAGGAGTGTCAATCAAATCCATCCTATTAGTGTCAACTTGTACACTATCGTCACTAGTCGTTGTACAATGGGCCTTGTTCTCTTCTACTCTAACTTTAAGTAGTGGCACAAATAACATGTTGTTCCTTTTCATGTTAATCTCTTGTATTAATTCATCAATTAACTGAATAGGATACCCTCTACTTAAAAACATGGTTTTAAGTGTGTTACATTCAACTGTAAAATCTTCATCTTTGCTACTGATTCTGGCTGCTCTAACAAGCTGCCCCTTCACCACAGCACGTTTCTGTTTGTAAGGGTGGCAACTTGTAAAGTGAAGGAAGGTGTTAGAGTAAAGCGGTTTCCTATATATCTTTGATGTGTAACAAGCCATGTTCTTATCTTTAGATAGGAGGATATCAAGGTACGCTATTTCATTGCTTCTAAAAGTAGAAGTAAATGCTAGAAAATCAGTAGAATCATTCAAAACTCCATGAATGTAGTAGCTTCTGCTTCAGTTCCGTTAAAGAGGACAAAGATGTCATCCAAATACCTGGTGTAAAATATTATTAAGTCCGAAAACCTGGGGTTGTTAAGAATATGTAGGTGTTCCCACTGGGCCATGACCAAATTGGCCACACTGGCTCCATAAGGTGAGCCCATACCAACTCCCGTTGTCTGCAGGTAATGGTTGTCGCCAAACATGAAGTAGTTCCTGGTGAGTGTTAAGTCTAGCAATTCAATAACAAGAGAAATGTCATGCCCTTAGCCCCTCTTGCTTTTAACCTGTCACTTACCCATTCAATGGCTATTTCTTGAGGAATGCAGCTATAAAGATCTTTCACATCTATTGTAAGCATGTTATGTTGTTGGTTAAATCTTAGTTCATTGATTTTAGAAAGGAAAGACCAAGAGTCTTTGCATATCTGAGACTCAAGGGAATGTATTTACTCAGAATATGATCTACTACTTTAGCACATGCGTAAGTGGGTGATCCACGGCTGTCAATTAGTGGACGCATGGGAGGATCAGTGATGTTCTTGTGAATTTTAGGTATTCCAAATAAATACGGTATCCTCGGGTGTAATGTGGTCATATATTTGTACTGGTCTTGGTTTATCCTTCCTTCTATAAACATCTCTTCCAGATGGTCTTTTATTACTTTGTAAGCATGATTAATTTCATTTTTTGAACTCACAACGTAGGAAGAAGTGTCCAGAATTGCTGCCATACGGTCCATGTAATCACTATTGTCGAAAATCACGACCCCTCCACCTTTATCTGGTTTACATATACGTAGATTGTTCATAAGTAAGGTACGGATGTTTTCTATTTCTTCACTGTTGGTGTGTGTGAACGTATTTCTCCGATTCTTCTTACTTGTTTGCATGTGTTTGTGGAACTTCTCAGGTCTCCTTTATTTACTTCCAGTTATTTTAGAGCTCCTGTGTCTGTGGTCTGTCATACTTATAATTTTCCTAATGTGTTGGAAGGCAACAAATTTATTTTAAATGCTTTGTTTTACATGTCTGTTGTGATCTCACTAGATGACTTTGTATGACAGGGGAGGAGATGACTTACTGGAATGTATTGCTCATTGAATGTATGGAAACAAAGTTCCTCTTCTTTTGGCTTTTTTCCCGGTTAGGGGTCACCACAGCGGATCACCCGTCCGCTCATGATTGGCAGTAGAGTTTTTATGGTGTCAAGTTGCCAGCCCGGCACCCAACCTTCTGCAGAAGGCACACACACAGACACATACACTCATGCCTAGGGCCAATTTAGAGTGTCCAATCCACCTACAGCATGTCTTTGGGAGGAAACCAGAGCACCCAGAGGAGACCCACGTGACCACAGGGAGGACATGCAGACTCCGCACAGAAGGCACCCCAGCCAAGGATCAAACTGGAGAACCTCTTGCTGTGAGGCAACAATGCTAACTGATGCACCACCGTGGCCACCCAAACAAAGTTCCTCTCATATTGCTTTTTTACACATTTGTCATCCTATGTTTCAACAAAGCCTACAAGGCAAATGTATGTTTAAAATCCTCAGAAATGGAAAGCATTTCACCTAACAATTATTTGTTGTCATATAATTAACTCACTCACACCTATATCACCTTTTTTGTAAACTTCCAGTTAACACCCATAGAACCTTATGATATTGCATTCAGATCTTTTTTGGATCTGGCTTCTTTAACGAAGTAACTTACCATTTTATAATAGGCAATATTAGAAAGGGCAAGGATTTATTAACAAAATGACACTAAGATTGTTATTGTAGGATGTCCTGCAATGAAGAAATGAATCAGTGTTTGCTATTTGCTGTTCCTGTTTTCATATCTATGGTCATACTTTCTTACCTGAGAGACCTACAAGCTGTGGAGGGATATGTTGTCAAATACTAAGGTGATACACAGGAAAATTCATTATCAGTGCCCACATATATCGCACTGAACTTGAGGTATTGCTAGTTCCTTGTTACTAATTATGAAAGCAAGCACTATTTCCGTATATACTTAATATTTCAAAAAAAAAGTGACTTATAAACTACTACATGGCATCAGGTAAAACCTTAGACATTGTTGAAGAAAACTGTCTTTGATATTTGCAGTTTAACTTGCACATCTTGAGAGATATTCAGTGTTATTTATATTGCTAATCATTACAATTAAGCACATGTTTTCATAGGTTCATAGGTAGGTACTAGGCTATTGGCCCTAGGGCTTATATAAGCCTAGCTAAAAATATACCCTGGCTTTTGCCACCCAAGAAAATTATTTTCCTGTGTCCCTGTTGAGCAGAGCCACAGAAGTGATCCCCGGGGTGAATTTTCTATCTCCCATCCAATCATCAAGATTTTTCTTGAAGAGTGCTAATGAGGAGCTTTGTTTGATATAGATAGCTAGTTTATTCCAGAGTATGGGAAGTCTCTGAGACAGTAATATCCCTCCAGCATGTTCTGTTTATTGTGGTGACAAGGTTTAGGTCCCTAGAGCGTGTAGCTCGGAGGGATTGGGATTTCTTTAAGTGGAGCATGTCCAGCAGCTCTGGGTTTGACATAGCTTTGTATGTTAGGCAGAGATTACCTATGAGTAAGCGATATGCGACGGAGTAAAGCTGGAGTTTTTGAGACGATCTGCACAGGGCATCTGTTTGAGGCTGGTAATCCTCTTTGTGAGGTATTTCTGCGGCCTTCCCAGTTGTTATAGATGTCTTGTGAGGTACATACCAAAAGGGGCGCTGTATTCTGTAATGGGTCTAATGAGTGACGAGTAGAGGGGAACAATGACGTCTTTTTTCCTGGATGAGAAATCTTTTGTGATGAGGTGTGCCACGTAAAAGGATTTCTTGACTACTGTGGTGATGTGATTATCAAAGGAGAGACTACTGTCCACAAGTGTCCCAAGGCCTCTTATCACACTTACGGTGTTAAGCAGACTACCGCCTATGTGGTAGTTCGTGGGTACAGAAGTTTTACCAAAAGTGATGACAATGCACTTTTTGGCATTGAGCTTGAGGCCATGGCTTTGACACCAGGCATCTGTCTCAGTGAGGCCCTTTTGTAGGATAACCACATCATTAGGAGTTTAGATTATGGCTCTTAGTTTGCAGTCATCTGCGAACGTCATTAGCCAAAGACCTTCTGTGTTAGCCTGTACTTCAGAGAAGTAGATACCAAACAGGAGAGGACCCAGGACTGAACCCTGTGGTACTCCACTTGTCACTGGTCTGAAATCTGATTTGGAGTTTACTACTTTCACAGTGTGGGTTCTGTCAGTGAGCCAGTTGGCAACCCATCTTGTGACATAAGGATTTATACCTAGTTTAGTGAGTTTATGTATAATTCCAGAGTGGGGGATGGTGTTGAAAGCCTTGGTGAGATCTAGATAGATGGTGTGAACCACCTTACTCTCATCTATGGCTTTGGTGACTGATTCAAAGAAGTCCATCAGGTTTAGGAGACATGATCTGCATTTTACAAACCCGAACTGGGTGGGGTCCAGAGTTTGGAGATTACCAGTGTTATTGTTTATACGTTCCATGATGATACGTTCCATAGTCTTGCAGATCAGGCTCGTCAGACTAATGGGGCGATAGTTACCGGAGTCTGTGGTGGCTCTCCCTTTGTGGAGTTGGATAACCATTTCTGTGTGCCATTCAGTGGCACAAAGCCTGAGGTGAGGCTATGATTGAACATGGTACTTAGGTGGGTGCCAGTTTGTTCTGTAGTTCATGAAGAATGCAGCCTGGGATGCTGTCAGGTCCCATGGATGCTGTATTCTTGGCTTTGGAGAGTGTGGTTTTTACCTGTGCAGCTGTGATTACAGGAACTTTGCATTCTTCCAGTATAAAGATTGGCCCTTTAGGGGGTGAGAGGGGGTAAAGTTAGCATTGAACCTATCTGCCAGGATGTTGGCAATATCAGTTGGTTCTGTATACTTAGTGCCATTGTGCTGTAACTCAGAGCAGATCTGAGTGTTGCCATTGAGATTCTTGCCATAGCTATAGAATGCTTTGTAGTTGTTTTTAGAATCAGTGGCAATTTTGTTTTCGTAACTAGCTTTGGAGGATTTTATGATGGATCTCAGCTTCTTACTGAGGCTGACCAGGGAGTTCCTCCAATCATGGGATTTTAGTCTCTTTTGCAACAGTTTCTTTCTTCTGTTCTAGAGTTTGTTTATGGCAGGGGACCACCATATTGGCTGATTTTTTTTGGAGGATAGCATCTTGGTTCTGGTAGGGATCGCACGATCCATGCACTTGTGTAAGTGCTTATAAAGTGCATTTGTTTAGGATTCAGCAGTCGTACCTCTATTGTCCATCTGCGAATATCTAAATAAAGAGGAACTAAGAGAAGAATGTCTTGCTGTCATGTGAAACATTATGCCCGGTTAACCAAAGTGTTGTAACATTATACGTCTGTGTTGTACGTTTTCTAAGATATGACAATTTGCAACAGTTTATTTTTTTTAACAAGAAACATTTTTATTGAATTATCACCTATGACATAAGCAATCATAAATTTATATAAATGAAAGCAAACATGCTGACGTATTTTCAGTTGCAAACATTAAAGATCACATATACTCCAAGATTCAGTAAACTTCCATGCAGGAATAACGTATTCCTGCATGGAAATGACCGTTTAAGAGCTGCATGGCAGAGCGCCATGCATAGTTATGAAGGCACGCTGCCTCTGCTCCTAAATGGACACAGAGCATGGATGAGTGCAACGGATGTGTCTGAGAGCAGAGCTCTCACAATATACATGCCCCTGCACTCAAGAATTGCCGTTCAGCAATTACAATGCGCAAGAACACTCATATAGGGGTTTGCTTCCTTTTCAAATGCCGAACATGGGACTGTTAGTGCACAAATGTGACATGTTGCAGGACAAAACACACCCACAGCCATTGCAAAGGTCAAAGCCCCACTTTCCAGGAATCCCCTACGCTCATAGCAACAGAAACACACCAGGATTTCTGTCAAATGTGCAGATGCACGCAAAAATCCATAGCAGTAAGTGAAACCTGTCCCTTCTTAGAGAAAATAACACTAGAAATATTTTTTCTTTAATCAAACTGATTAAATTTAATCGTACCTGCGTGGGTTTGCCCATTGCTTAGCTACACATACTCTAGCTTAAATGGCGCAAAAAGGTAACTAGCAAGTTACATTCTATTTGAAGTAGTACTGTAATAGTGTAGTGGTTAGAGCGTTTGCTTTGTGAGAAGTCATTTCTGGTTCAATCCTCACTGTAGTAAATTCCATTTTCCATGTGAAAGCAATTCACGAATATTTTTTTTTGCTGTATAACCTACTAAACAACATATATTTGTGAACTGGAGTACTGCATTAAGTGCAGATGTGAGGTGTCATTTTAATAATGTGGTAAAATCCACAGATAAACACAAGTGCTCCATACAGTATATGTACACATGAATCAGGGATATTAAACAAAGTTATAATATGTAATGAATGATAAATCAATGCCATACAGCAAATAGTGTAAAAAATGTATAAAGTGTCCAAATCTACCACTTTTGCATGGCCCATGTGTCTTTTCTTTCTAAATTAGTGTGCAGTAAGAGGGAGTAAACACTTTTAAGCAGTAGTAAGTGGGTTTAATCCTGTTTGCGTGGGGGTAAGCAATGCTTGCACAGGATAAGCAATTTAGAGGTTAACTGACTGTAAGAATATTTAACCAGAAGTTAGCATTGCTTACCATCACGCAAACCTGCTTACAACTGCTTAAAAGTGCCTTAATCACTCTGTATGCAACAGCCCTTGTTCTGCCCAGCAACAAAATAATCAGCCTTTGTAAGTTTTAAACTCAGAACCCTGCATACCACAGCCATAGTGATTTACAACTACACCATATCAGCTGCATATAAAGGTGAGGTATACTCAAACAGATCCTCACTAAAGCAAAATAACATTATACATGTTAAAAGAATTTATAAATTTTTTTTGTTGTATAACCTACTAAATAACATATATTTGTGAACTGGAGTACTGCATTAAGTCCATATCTGAGATGTCATTGTAATAAAGTGGTGAAATCCCCCGATAAACACAAGTACCCCATACAGTGTACGTACATATGAATCCCAGATACTAAACAAATTTATAACATGTAATGAATGATAAATTAATGCCAAACAGCAAATAGTGTGCAAATTTAAAAATAAGCAACGCTAAGTATTGCACTCCTCTGCTTACCAGGTGTAAGCAATGCGTAGCCCAGCTAAATAGATTTGCCCATTGGTATGACCCTTTAAGCAATGCCAACCTTAGGTAAGCAGGTTTGCCCATAGCTTAGCATTTTCAAAACCATCCAATCATGGCAAAGTGCAGGAAATCAGCCCTATTTAAACCCCACAGGCAGAATTACATCTCATAACTGGTTGCAGTTTCCTCCTGTAGGCACAATGGCCGGTCATGGGGAAGGATCGCGCTTCCGAGTGCAGTGCTGGGGCATCCAGGAGTCTAAGGTCATAGCAGGACTCCTGGTAAAAGACCACAAAGTGAGACTGCTGCAGGGCCATTACCAGGGTTCCCAATATAAAGAGGAAGCCTGGGACCATCTTGCCCATGACCCCACCAGTGCCACTGGCATCCCTCAAACTGGTGAGCAGGTCAGGCATCACTATGCCGACCTGAAATGGAGGAAGAGGGAGCTCTTGGATCAATGGATCTTTTGAATCAATGGATCCAAGAAGCTAGTCAGGGTGATGTCCCAGCAGTGTATAAGTACTCATTCTACTAACTGTTTAATAATTGCCTAGCTCGTGTATATTATGGATAGGTATGACTAAATATTCCTCTATGTCTCTGACAACTGCAGTGGAGCGCGCTGTGAATCAGGATGCCCATGCGTGTAGGCTGCAAAGGCTGCATCACTAGACAGGTTAGTAATAATCTTGCATGCACTGTCATAAGAAATAAATCTAAAAGTAGTATTAAGTTAATTGCCAGTATAAAACCTGTATTATGTATGGGATGTACTGAATAAGCCAGACAATATGGCAGGAAGAGTCTCCTATAAGTTATATGTAAATAAAAGGGTAACAACCTGGCAATAAAGGTCTAACTCCTGGACTGCTTGTGTTTACTCTGGTATCGTATGGTAATGTAGTGTTGCATTCTCTTAATAGTATTGCTGTATTAAGCACTGTTACCCACACTGCACTACATAAATAAAATGTGTAGGAATGTCTTTATACGACTGTTGTAATCACAAGGTCATATTGTACTACTGAGAGAGACTTAGACAGAAAACAGTGAAACAGTACACAACAAAACCCAAATAGCTCATTCAACTGTAACACAAACTATTGTATTGTTAGCACATACAGCCATGGTTCAAATCCTGGGAGTGGTAGTAAGCTGTATGCATAATCATACCCCTCAATGGTCCAGATAATTGGCTTAATTTTTCTGCCTGTCACCCTGTGCCCCTGGCAAATCAGTGGGATGATCCCAGAAGTTTAGGCAGCAAATAATGACATACAACTGATTGTCAGACATCATAACCGTCAGAAATATATCTATAAGAACAAATATGTCACTCTAGCAACTCACCAAAATGTTATGAGAGTAATATGCAAATTATGTCCCAACTCTATCCCCATGTTGTGAAGTTATGACCAGAGTGTCTGCAGTAACATAGTGAGACGTATGTGCATAATAATAACATGGAATCTGGTAATATGTGATGCAACATTCAGGTAGTGTTAACAAACATTCCCTCCACAGGTCTGTCAGATAAGACAACTGTGCCTGGAAATAAAGATTGAAATCCTGGACTGGTACTGTTTAGTCTGGTATTGTATGGCATTGTTTGTGTTGCAGTTTCTTTGAATAATAATGTATTCATCATCACTGTCACCCACACTGTGTTACATAATAAAAATGTCTAGGAATCCCTGTATAAGACTGTTGTAATTACAAGGTTAGATTGTAAAACCACGGGAGACTTAAAGAAAGAAAACAGTGAAGAGATACACAGCAATATCTAAACAGCAGACTCAACTGTGATGTACGCTGTTTTATTTTTAGCAGACACAGCCATGGTTTAAATCCCGGGAGTGGTAGTAAGCTGTACGCATAATTATACTCCTCGACTGTACAGATTTGTTCAGAATGTCCAGATAATTGGCCCATATCCATTGCCTGTTACCCTGTTCCCCTGGCAAATCAGTGTGATGATCTCTGAAATTTGGGTAGCTTTTAATGACATATAACTGACTGTCAGACCTGTAAATATTCAGAAAATGTAAGAAAACAAACCTGTCATTGTAGCAACTCACCAAAAGTTTATGATGGCAATTGTCAAAATATGTCCCGGTTCCACTTGCATGTTATCAAGCCTTGACCAGAGTGTGTGCAATAAGAGATTGAGAGGTATGTGCATAACATCAACCTGGAATCTGGGAATATGCGTAGAAACAGTCCGATGGTGCTAACAAACAATACCTCTATAGGTATACCAGGTAAGAGGTGTATACTGTAGGTAAAACACAGTTCACATATATACTTGTCTACAAACATACCACTGTCGAAAATAAGGCCATAAGGTAGTGTAATAATACCTGTAAGGTACAGATTACAGCAGTGACTAAGAAAGTTGTGAGAAC
>NC_056731.1:669821070-669828570 GCF_019279795.1 Protopterus annectens
GCATCTGTAGAGTTTAGTCATGCATATGTGAAATGAATTATTTTTATTTTTATTTAACATTTGTTACCGGGAAAGTCCAACTTGGAACGTAACCAATTTTCAGCGGAGGCCTGGGGAAAAATGCTCCAGATGTACATATATACAAATATATATATAGTCTGTTGCTGCATTGTAGTAATAAACAGATGTGCATACTCTGTAGTATTGTGGGTTTGTACCATTGATGTACTGTAATGCTGCTCCTACCCTGTACCAATGCAACAGGTGTGACTACTGACATTACATCTCTCACACAACTATGTAGGTCCCTCTGGTATACCTCCGGGGCAGCAGCCTGTAGCTGGTGAGTATGGTGTTTGTTCATGTTTACCAGTACACCAGCCATGTTATGGCCATGATATATTCCATGCACACATTTAACACACCTACCCATAATGCATGCTGTACATTTTCACTTATTGCTGCTGTTAACTGCACTGCATCACAGTGGTCACCATGGTGGCGTATCTGAAGGGTATGTAAGAGTCCTGCAATATAACTAACAACCTGTCATTGCTAGATGTGTGCACAGAAATGAACATAATGGTGGGACAAATGGCCTACAGTAGGGACATGTCTGAAACATCACCTTTATACAGTGCTACAACAGTGTATATACCATTATTACAATGGCAACTGTTACAGATCTACACAACAGCATATCACAAAACTGCATTCTACAACCCTTACAACCTGTAATGTGGTCTTAACATGAGCAATGAATGTATAATATGGAATCCTATGTTAGGACAGCAAATATGGGGAATACATACCTTAACAAACACTGGAAGCATTTGTGTGCATACACTCCAAATAACATTAAGTAGATTAGTACTAAGCTAACTGCCCTTGCAAGCCATTTTAAGCCTAGCCAATTATCCCCTTGTGAGGCTCAAACCCTGCACCTTGTGTTTGTAAGGCAAACAACTTAACCATTAGGCTACCCTCCCAACCTATATTGTGAAAGCAGCTTTTTGAGGTACTGACAGCATGCACTCTTTATGAGTATGGACCTTCCAGCAAGTACAGGCCCTCAATGTCACATCAAGAAATGGTCTGCTGTCCAAGACGTTTAGCCATCAAATGTGCCCACTTACCTGCAACAGAGGCGGCTGTGGCCTGCACACATCTTACAAGCCATGGAATGGATCCCATACCCAACAGGTAGCATGCAGGAGATGGACATGTAGCCTTACCTCACTATTGCATATACCATGGCAAACAGTGCGGACAGTCATGTATGTGGCAAGGATGTATGGGACAGGATTAATGTAGAAAATAAACAGATGGCCATCCAAGACAGATGACGACACATGTTGCAAACTGGTCATGCAGGCGGCCTAGCAACATGCCACAACACTGAGGGAGTTGCAGGAATGTCTAGCAAGTACTGGCTCTGCAGTACCTGTGTTGGCAATCACCTGGACTCTGCATAAGTGTGGCCCATGGGTGGGGTAATCAGATGGGACAGTTGTTCCACAGGAAACATCAGCCAGGGCTCTCTACAGGTAGTGTATGCATAACATCAAAAGTCCCCCAAAGGCATGTGTTGCAATGTGTACTGGTGTACCAAGACCAAGTTGGAACCCTACAGACAGTATCAATTAAGATACATCTCCTGCACAACAAACACCTCACCCCATCTCAGGCCCAACATCCCCATCTGTACCTTGCTGGTGCCAGTGTACACCTATATGTTTGTCATTCATTAGCAGGGACTAGGCCGGTACAAATGGTGTTCAGAATTTGGGACACTGCAAAATGACACACATGTGTAGGCCATAGTTGTCAAGCATCTGCAAAAAGGCTGAGGATGGGGAGGGGGTGTCATCCTGAAACACAACAGTGAACTGAAGCAGAGATGCAAAGCTCGCTAAGAATGGCTGTATCTGTACACATTCAAGGTCATGAATTGTGGCAGACATAACCCTGACTTCACAGCAATCATGACGGCACTGTGTGACCTCCAAGGGATATGCACATGAGTTGACCTTGCAATCATGCAGAGTTGGGGGACATTTGTAGGGCAGAGTGACCAAATACTGGCAAATGCAAATAGCCCAATCTAGTATACACCTTCTAGGAATAGTGACTGCTGTAGTACACTTCACAGTTGGCGCAACAAATCATCATGATAAGGGAGTGCACACATATGCACCCACAAATTGTATGCATCTCAATCAGCATCTGCACAACTAACACATTTGTTTGATACTGCATTTGATTGCGCAGGTTATATGTCACATATCAGGTTCATGTAATGTTAACATATGCAGTAATGTGGCCCCATGGCATATAAGGAAGGTGGTGCCATGTCAATAAGGGTGTGTACACTGCCCATAGCCACAGTAAGGTTTGAAGGTTGTCAGTGTAATTGTATTTTATTGGCCATACATGCACTGCTGATGATGAGATCTGTAAATCAGACATCAGGCATTCACAAATGACATCTGTCCACATATCATCCCAGGTATGTGTTGGACAAATGCATAGAGACTGTGAGCAGCAGAGCAAGCATAACTGACACACATATACACATTCAGCAATGGTGTGTACACCTGTGAGGTATGGTGCACAGTACATGCCAGGGTGCTGAACAGGTGCACAGCGATACTGTGTACATGGGTGCAGTGTGTTCCAGGGAAAGGGACATCACCTACTAACACAACCCATGCATCACAGAGATGTATAATGTGGGTAACAGGGATTTGACTATAGCTGCACTGCATGTTGTTGAGTGCCATATGTCATGCATGTTAACAGATGGGTAATGAGAGGTCTGTGTTTAATATCTTTATGTAACCTCACCTGTAAGTGTATGTGTGTGTGTGTGTGTGTGTGTGTGTGTGTGTGTGTGTGTGTGTGTGTGTGTGTGTGTGTGTGTGTGTTCTGTTAAGCAATGATGTACAGGTCTTAAAGTGCGTTTCTTGTTTTCCCCTCACAGGTGGCGAGGTGGGTCAGGGTACCTCCTGCAGTCAATCTGATGTTGGTGTCCATACAGACACTGATAATGATATTTGGGTTGAGGCACAGGTGGAGTTGTAAGGGGCTGAAGCTGTGCCATCATTTGACATCCCACTGTTATCAACCCCATCCCCGCACACAGTCACATTGCCTATAAATACCCCATCACCAGTGGCCATAGCTGTGGGACAGTTGGCAGTTGGTGGCATGGGACAGGATAGTGTGATATCTATGGCACATGTGTCTGAATACAGCAGCCATAGCCAGATGTCCAACAGGGTACCACACAGGCAGATGTACAGGGGTGCTTGTAGGAGGGCTGCTGGTCATCATACCCCTGGCAGAGGTGCTACATCGGGTGCCACCAGATGCATGTTTCAGGCCGTCATGGAGGTGCAGGCATGTATGGAATGACATAGCAGACAGGATATGAGGCTGCAGAGGGCTACTCATTCTGCTGTTATTGACAACATCCATGATTTTGCAGAGGTCATGGAGAGACGGTTGGGTGAGATGGTGGGAATCCTTGATTGTGGAATGTCTGTGCTCGAGCATATGGTGAGAGTAGTGTGACAGTTACATGGATGTGGGCCAGCAACACCAACAGCTGGAGGTACACATGGACATGCCAGAAGACAGAGCCACTCCTGTAGTGGCAGTACAAGTCCCAGCACTGCAGGGGGGGCCACTGTCCACACCACAACACAGTAGGCCACGTGCATGTGGTCCTGGCTGGTCCCAAGGGGGACCTAGATCCAGCGGACATATGTCATCATCAGGGGAGAATACCATATTGTGGCTTGTACCTGGTGGTGCCCATGGAATCCCTGGCAGGCACAGTTCTCATGTCTGTGGCTGGAGACGGTGAACTGCACACCCTGCCAGGTATGGTCTGCAGTTGTCCAACAAACCCCTGTATAGGGCAGCCACATAGCAGAATTGTGTGCATGCATACACACACACATCACTAACACAGCTAGGGAAACCCCGTACCTACACACACCACATCACAACAGCCCAATTAATAATTAAACCCACTCACACACACACACACACACACACACACACACACACACACACACACACACACACACACACACACACACACACACGATGCCTAGGTCTCTGACAAACCAATAACACCCTGTGCATATGATGACACCTGTGCCACATCCCTGTCATCCATAACATCGATGCAGAGACAGGCGAATATGGTTTTGATGCACAGGGTGACTGTACTATGGTGTACCAATGTAATGCTGTGTAATGTTGTCAGCAGTAAAGTTTAATGCTTACATGTCAGGAAGTGTAGCTGTCCAGCCATGATGCATTATAGCTTTCTTAACACTGAGTGGTTGTGGTCTCCATAATGTATTCTGTTTGTGTTGTAGGTGTCCATGTGTCAGCAGGATGTTGGTCTGCTGTTGTATCCTACAAGGAGTATGGCACTGTGGTAATACCTTGGCTGTGCCATATTCTGGGTACAGGAAAACACATGTCTCTGGTCTGTATAACAGTTACTGCATGTGCCACATGGCTGATAGGTCTGGGGGTGTATACTGGTGAGCGCATGGTGGCTGATGTCAGCAATCCTTCTACAGTGGACAATGGTAAGTGTACTGGGTGGTACACATCACATGTTTGTGTATAACACACACAGAGGCTTTGGTGTTGATGCAATACACAGAGAATACTGTACACGTGGATGTATGTACTTCTGCAAGGAACCTATTTTAACTTATGTCATTCCACCAAGACAGAATAGGCATAACAACACATTGGGAAATAGGCAGTCTGCCAGTTTAATGTCATTGATGATGGTACTGGCAGGGTATATGTCCCCTTCCCCAATGTAGTTCAATCCTCAACTCAGTAAACATAGGTGTACTGGTGTGGGTGGCACAGCTCTACCCTTTGGAAGGTGTGAGGTGCTATAGAAGCACAGTTAGTGTGATTGACAACTACTTAACCTGTTAACATGAACTGTACAGTATTACAGACAGTTAAGCAGGGGGGATGCACTCAGCAGTAACTGCAGTGATGGTGGCTGTGTCCACAAGAGCCACACCCAGCTATATATACCAACCCCAGTATTGCTGTACACCTATACATTGGAAAGAGGGCATTTACACATCTACTACTAGTTGTGATGGAATGTATTTCCACAGGATGATACCTGTGAAATGTTAGCATTTGCCAGGCAGTTCTCGGACAGATGACCTCCTGGGACATGTGTATTCTGCAAATGGAAGTATAGCCCTTCACATACACTCACACTCTTACTTGGGAACACTGGGACTAGAACCCCTACTTAGGTATGTAGTGCTACTGATGTGTGTGGCCTTAATTTCACACACCACACAGCTTTTAGGATGAGGTGTGTTCCAGGTTACATGAAGAACATCCCCAGGACCTGCAGAGTATGGTAATGGGGGATGTACTGGTTGTTTATGGACAATACATAGTGTGACATGTGTTTGTCAATGTGTATATGACAGCATAACAGTCATACACACATCTGAGAGACCTGGGCTTATCAATGGTAACTACCTTGTCAATGTGCCCATTCTGTTACAGATAAGTTGCACTCTACACATGCATAACTGGGCTGGATAGTGTTATCAGTTACCTGTATGATTGATGGTGACAGTGGTCCCCATACAGTGGAACATGGGACATGTAGTGGGGGTACCATGGTGTAAAGACAGTATACCCAGCACCCACACCCCACAGTGGATATTGTATGCACTGAAACCCGTGATAATACTCTGACATACCCACCATCACACATTGACCAGGACTGCAATACAACCCCTTCCTATGCCAAGAGTGCTACTACAGGGATATAGATCTAATGCACATGCCATAGGGATAGTAGGGTGATGCATTGTCATGGCTCTCCTATGGTCAGCAACATCACTATCCCTAATACTGTGTGGCAAGGTGTACTGTATTAGGAGAATGTGGCCTCAGGATGCTGTAGCCTACAAATATACACACTTGCACACTGTGACAACCGTGCCCTGGCCCAGCAATCAAGGAGCCTCAATCCTCACCACTAACACCAAGGAGGTCATCTCACAGAACAGAAAAGGATAACTAATACACACAGTAAAGTACAATTTCCCTTAAGTGCACACAGAGATCACAGTCAGTCTGGGGCTGGTTGTTCCTTTGCTCACCAGGCCCCAATAAGACTCCCCACTGGCACAGCTATAGGGTCCAGGTCTCAGCCTAATTGGGCAATCTAAAACCTCCAGTACCCCCTCTGTCCAGACAGTGCTTCGTGTCCTCGCCAAGTAGTTGACACAACACACACTTTGAGATAAGTATTTATACAACTTCACAGACACTCCTGGGAAAGGCTGACACAGATTCTCCAACTGTGCCCCGTTGCCCATACTATATGGTAGTAATTACTGCCACCACCCAGTTAATAATATCAGCTACTAAAAGGCCCTTAAAAGGGTGTCCAATTATTACTATGCAATATTAATATCCAATGGTAGTATGACTAACAGTCAATGTTTACTTTAGAGTGGCCTATTACAATAAGCTTTATAAATATACAATGTACTCTAGAGCTTATCTCTACACAAATCAGCCACAGGAAGAAGGTTTTAAAAATATTTAATAATAAATAATTAAAACACAAGACAAAACTACTACACCACAGAGATATCTAAGATTTCAGAGACCACACAGAAACTTAAAATAATACAGTAGGAGAGGTCTGATTTCAAAGAAAAATACCTAATTAATTTTTACTGGCTTTAACTATTCTTACAAGAAATCACAGTGCTAAAACTTACATGTGAGCACAAGGCAGAGTGCTGATAAATTAGATGTCCAAAGTCAAAATGCTTTTCAGTCTCTTGTGAGAAATAGTATTTAAACATTACTAACAAACATGTCTCTAAGGCCCTCCCAAAATTACATCATTTTTGAGACTTAGGTTTTCCCAGTATTCATATTGCACCATCTTAATACCTGGTCTGAGTTCTCAGGCCACAAACTGCATTATTTAGCAATCTAACACCTTGTTAGAAACTTACAACAATACAAGACATTTCACATGTATATGCTGGCAGAAACCAGAGCAATAAAGCACCTTCCATATCTAAATTCTAGTCATAAACCTTAGCCTTAAAACAATGGGCCTGAAATCTTCATCCAGCCACCCTAGATCTGAATTCTAACATGAAAGAGTACAATATGCTTCACTGGGCCAGTAGAGTGCAACGTTGTCACATATTTTGCAGTTCCATATTTCACAGTATTCTTTACACTCAAGAAACATGCCTGTATTTTACATTTGTTATCAAGAAAACATGCCTATGTTTTACATTTATTTATACAGTTGATAGAATTATGTATCAAATTCTATTTGACTAGGCTGGCAGCCCTCTCCCCAGTCGTCATGCACACATGCACACACTTGCCAGAACTCAGAGGGTATCCCATGCCTACCATCCTATTTGTACGACAGTGTTGTGC
>NC_056731.1:669833570-669941070 GCF_019279795.1 Protopterus annectens
AACATCACTTATAAAGCGCAAGCTGCTGACTAAGCAAAGCAGGTGTACTTCTCCACATCCACTAGAGTGGGAATGAGAGAGACAAAATAAGGGGGTAGGAGAGTAAGAACTAAACATGTCTGCATCACACACTTACCAGTACGGGGTTTCAAACCCCTGCTTGACTATGTATTGCTAGTACAACATTATGTAGTTATTGCATGCACCACAGAGCTTATATGTTGAAGAGCTCTCCAAAGGTATCTTTGAAGGTGAGTGACATCAGCAACATGATAAAGGAGGGATAAGGTAAGTGTAGTACATGTGCCTGTCCACAAAAGCAGGTGTCAAGGAAGACACAACCACAATCTCTCAGGGACTCACACACATTATCACAGTTGGCAGTCAGGATTAGGATTCCTAACTAACTAGTTTGCTACACTACAGTATTATGCAGGTATCACATGCACCACAGACGCTATCAGACTGGTATATGGGCAAAGGGTATGTCAAGGTGACTGACATCAGAAGGCATGTTACAGTAGGGTAATGGGAGATGTATTGAGTGTGAATGGCTTCCAAATTATTAATCTCCACACACATACACAGACACAGATTTGCCAGTACTGACATGCATGGGTTCATTGCCTCACAGGTGTGTAGTAGTTGACTATGCCAGAAGGCTGTACAAGGCTAGGCAAAGTGTATACCTTGCCATCAGGCCACATGACAATGGTCTGCAGTGTGGATCAGGGGTGTAGTCTCTGGATTGGCTCACACAGGTGGGTATTGTATTCACCATCCACTCATCTGGGATACTATTGTGGGTGGCCAGTGCTGAAAAATGCTTGCCATGTATGTGTTCTATATTCTGGGTTGTGCACATGTCCCACATGCATGTTCTGTGACATGTGGAAATGTACCTGGGGTGTCTGGGGCATGTTGTGTGGACAGATTGTTATCATCTGATGTGGATTTCCTGACCTCATGTGGTGAGAACTGGCTATGGAACTGAGCTTGTGCCTACACCTAAATTGACAGCATAATACAGGTATTCACTGGTGTTAGTGGCATCTGTCAATTCAGGGCATGCATATAAGGCATGGTATTTCCTTTGTGGGTTACATTTGCTGACTCTACATTTGTTGGAGACGTCCAGTGGGGAACATAGCAATGGACCACTGTAAGCAATTATTTGCCTAATGTAGGGATGGAACAGGGTGCCCTGTCCTCTGTAGTCCACTGCAATCACACCGTGGTTACTATGTGTGGGCAATATGCAGGGAACTGCCAATATGATGGTTGTTGCCTAGCCAAGTGTGTTTGTGTATGAGACATGGGTGGAGAGTGTTTTCTGGGTAATACAAGGGTTGCCTATATTGTTCACCAATCCATAATGTCACATGTAGGGGTATGGATTTTCTACATCAGCCTCTATGCTGTTTGACATCTGTTGTCCTTATAAGGTAGACATTGTGACATATAGTAGGTCCTCAATATAAGAAATTTGCAAAACCCACCCTACAATGAGTCCTGTTATTACACAATCACAGCTACCTCCACACAGGATACTGATGACAAGCACACACTTGACAGTACTGAGATTTAAACCCCTACCTAGCTATGAATTGCTACTTCAGTGTACTGCATTTATTGCATGCACCACAGAGGTTATAGGGCTAGCCCTTCCCAAAAGGTGTATTTCAAGGTGAATGACATCAGCAGGCTTGCCAAAGTAGGACAATGGAAAGTGTAGTGACTGTGACTGGCCTCAAAATCAATGATCCCTACACACACACACACACACACACACACACACACACACACACACACACACACAAACACACACACACACACACACACACACAGAGTCTCACAGTTGCTATGTCTGGGATTAGAGCTGCTACCTAACTAGTACATCACACTACAGAATTATGCAGCTACAGCACATGCCACGGAGCTTATAAGGGTAGCCCTTCCCCAAAGGTGTATTTCAAGGTGAATGACATCTGCAGGCTTGCCAAAGTAGGGCAATGGGGAGTGCAGTCTGTGTGAATGGGCCATAAACCATTCACCTGGAAGCACACACACAACACCCAGTCACACACAAGTTTACATTTGACAGGACCGTGTATACAACTGCTAGATGAATAATGACTTGCACAATCATGTTACACAGTTATCACAAGCACCACAGACACTATAGTGCTAAGGGCTACCAGAAGCAAATGTCTACAGTGATAGACATTTGCACATCATGTGGTATTGGCCAACTGGATGTGTGCTGGGTGGGACAGGTATCATGATGGGAAGCTTTTTGTCACTGTCTGTCACTCTCTTCCACACATCTCTGTATGTTTATATTTGGCCTATTATAGTGTGTTTTCCTTCGATATATGTGTGTATTCCTATCCGATATGTGTGCAAAGCATGACTGGTGTGCAATGTGGAGTATGTGCACAGACATCTGCGACTGACAGATATATATAGTCTACTGTTGTTGCCAGACATGGGCTTCATTTCTGTTAAGTGTGGGAGCATGCCCATTATGATCTTCTGTATTCAATGTGTGAATCCATTCCAGGTAGGTTGTACTCCAGTGCAGGGATTTGTGTTCTACACCTACAGCTAGCAACCTGTTTCTGCAGGATATCTGTAGATTGATTGACAATATGGGGTCACAATGGGCAAAGGATAGTGGGATACTGTAATTTATTGTGTCTGTGCTGCTTCTGCTACATGGTTTTGGTGTTAGCAGAGATATTCAGACATATGTACTGTTTTACACTGTGATGTTTTATGTCATCAACTACTGACAGGTATACGTATTTGCTTGCAGTAATTTCCTGGGGAACACAAGATGAATGAAGCTATGTCCAGTATTGTGGTCTGCATCCTAGATATTCTTGCACAATCATGCCATTCTGAAGGGGGAGCTGCAGAAACTTGGTGATGGGTCTGTGTAAGTGGTTCAGCACCTTGGTACTGTGGTGGCTGAGGGTCCCATGCTTGTACATCTATCAATGAGACAGAATGGCCATATCCTGCTGTGGCCATACATCACAGCTGTACAGATTCACACATGTTACCCACAGGCAGGGCTCATATTTCTGGTCATTACCCCTTCACATTGTGGTTTATGAGCAGGTTTGTAGCCACCCATTTGCAGGCAGGCATAGTATGTGCACACATCTGAGTTTCAGACTTCACACACTCTATGGCGTCCATGCTTCTACCCCCCCTCATTATTCTATCCTCTTTCGAACATTATGCAAATGATATCTGATAAGTATCCCTATAGTTATCACTTCATCCCAGCAGTATTTAGGGGTTGGTCCACAGTTCATGTAGTAGGACATGGTGGACATGCTGCTGGGATTTGTCAACATGGCCTTGCATTTGTGTTTTGTGGACTGTGTTATGTCATTATTTGGAAGTCCATGAGATAACATACACTGGCAAGACGGTTGAGACACAGGCCTTTGACAGAGGACTGTAGGGCATTTGGTAGTGATGCAGGCCATCTGTAGCAGGCCAGTGCATTGTGTCACTCTTACAGTCCCAGGCTTCAAGCCACTGTATTCCCCTGGGGTGACAGGGTAGGTGTGCAAGGTGTTAATGTCAATTGTTTTGGTCCTTATTTATCCATTGGTGTGGATGCTGGCAGGGTGCTGCTTACAGCTAGGGACACACCTGCATGGGACACCTCTTCAGCATGCTCCATTCTATGGCTATTCCCATACAGAGGTGAGGGTCATATTGTACTCATTCCCAACAGCAGGGATATGACCTGTGAGGTACCTGTGGCTGATGGTGGGGTGAGCTGAGTGCATGTGTACTATGGAAGCTACTCGTAGCTGACTCAGATATACGTGGGTCATTCCCATTATGCTGGCTTGTGCGGGGACATCACCGGTTTCTCAGTACTTCATAACTGTGCCTTTTGTAGTCTGCCAGTGTTTGGCCAGACTACATCTGTATTCCATACTACACAGTCAACTAATGTGCTGCTAGCCTGTATGTACAATTCCAAAGGTGTGTCCATTTGACAGTAACATTTCATAAACACTCTCTGTCTAGGGCACTTCCACCTGTGTACTGTTTGTATGTCTGGGCCCACATTCATACCATGTCCATCTTTCAGATGGTGACAGATATTACATCTGAACAATTAGTATGGATTACTGCTGGATTGTGTCTTACTGGGATGCATTGTGTTTGGCACTGCAGTTGTGAGAACTTGGCCCTGTCATCAACAGTACTGGCCACCAGGACACAACCCTCCATGCCTTCATGCTGACCACTTTCACACAATATACAACACACAACAACCTAACACACAGAGCCCTTGTACATGTGCAACAATCTATCCTGCTACTTTGGCCAGCTCTGGTTATCTGTGCTGCACTGTTATTATACCCACACGTACATGTTACTACATTTATACGTAGGATTGTGGGGGGGGGGCACACCTGACAACTGTAAACATTTGCTACGACTATACTGGTATTTCAGGTGCTCTGTTGGCTTCCATTTAATTCTGTATGATGACCTTTCATGCAGACTAGAGGCATATCAGTCTACTACAGTTCTCAGGTTTTATTGACCTACATTTCAGTTTCAGACTTCTTACCCTTCAGAACTAACATCCCACTGCCTGACCTGTTGTAGTCCGTCTGTGTAGGTCTGGAGGGGGGCTGTTCTCCATAGCCATCAATCAGAGTCCTTAGCACAGCCTTTCTTTGTGTTTGTCTATACCTGTCCTGCTGGCTGAGACTGTTGGGTATGTGAGCCCCACTGACATGCATGTGTGTGTCCTATGGACACACATTTGGCCCACCACATGTCCTGCAGTGGGTTTTGTCACCTTGTCTAGTACTGCCTACTATGCTGACACCAGTATTTGTTATGGATTTCATGCTGCTGATATATGTGTCTTCTATCTGCTGCCATCCCATTCAACCACCCGATTCCCTTACATGCTCACACCCATACCATAGATACAGGTAGCAGAACATACTACTGCATTCAGCAATTGATAGTGAGAGTGACTTACCTTGTAGCTGTGCCAGTATTGAGGATGGTGCTGGAGGACTGACTATGTCGGATGCACATAGTGCACTCCCTATACGTGGTTAAGCACAGGTAGTGTCATGTTTGGCATCCCTTTTACTGTATGTGTGAGTCAGAGAGAGGTGTCATTTCCTGAGTTCCTACCATGTCAGTGTATGTGCTATGTGTTGCCTCTTTGCCAAGGCCTGGGCATACTGGGCACACCTCCTTCTGCCTAGAAGGGCAGGCTCAGAATGTTCCGCCTCTGAGTCACTCTGTGCTGGCCTTGGCAATGGTGGGGGGCTGTGAGCTGTTTCTGCAGGATCATATTGTGTAGCATGCCACATACAATTGCAATTTGGGTACATGTAGCTGGTGAGTACTGCAAGGCTCCACCAGATATGTCCAGGCACTGGAACTGTGACTTGAGTATCCCAAACACATGCTCCATTATTATTCTGGTCTGTGCGTGTGTGTACATCATTATGGAGTTCTTGTTTTGGTGTGTGTGCATTTCTGATGGGTGTCATCAGCCACAGCTCCAGTGCATAACCAGCATCCCCCACTAGGTGGCCATATGGGATGCCCCCATTGGCACATCTCTGATACAGCTGCGTCATATGCCAGATGTGGGAGTCGTGATAGCTTCTAGGGCTGCCAGCACACGCATTCATTATAATGCCCTGGGCATCGCACGTGACCTGGCAGTTGATGGAGAGGAAGTCCTTGTGGTTTATGTAGCCTCTACCCTGCTCACTGGGTAGTGCTTTGATGTGTATGTGCATGCAGTCTATAGCACCCACTACCTCAGGTTATTCTGCTATTTGGTGGAAGAGACGCATATTGCTGGTCAACGCCTCATGGGTGTTGAGGAAATATCTGTGCTCACCGGCATGTGCTGACATGGCATCTAGGAAATGAAGGAGTACCCTGGATGCTGATGCCTGTGAAATCCCCATGATATCCCCAGTTGGCCTTTGGAAGGTACCTCTGGCTAATATCCTTAAGCCTACACATACCTTGGTGTTCACTGGGATGGGTTCCCCTTTGTTGGTTCTGTGGGTGAGGCATGGCTGGCACAGCTCAACAATTTGCTGTAGGAGGTCCCTGTCCACCCTATATCGCTCCACTATCTCCAGCTCATGTAGCCCCTGGTAGGTTACCCTGGGTCTGTACACTCTTCTCCTTCTCCTCACTGTGGGTTGGTTGTCAGCATTCTCATCCTCACCACCCTTAGCCTCTTCCACATGTTGATTTATGAGACCAAATGCAGCCCCTATCATTTTTTTGTTTTTGTTTGTTAAAATGCCCCCACTTGTATACACCGGTGGTGTAGAGTTTGTGGGAAAAAACAGAGGGAAAGGTGTTTGCATAGTTTATAGCAGTGTGCTGGGCTGCTGCCTGTGTAATTGACTGATTCTGATACATTTCACCTGCCAGTTATGGTAGTTCACCTTGATTACCTTTCTACTGCTGTTTTCCCTTCTCATTGCCTTCCTGTTTAAGCCCCGAGGTGCAAACACAGTGCTCAGATGTGAACTGAGCTGCTATTTCCTGGTTAATTTATTTTTTTTGTTTAAAACCTGGTGCACACCTGTTTAGGCAATGTAAAGAGTGCTAGGCAGCTTCAGACACACCCCCTTCCTTAGCTCTGCTAAGCTAAGGACAAACCCAAGCCATAGAGCTCCAGTAAGCTTACAATATGCCTGATACACACCTCTATGATGTCAGCTAACTCTTAGGCTTGCATCATGGTTTTCCTGCACCTACATGGTTGGGTGCTGGCTAGCAAGGAGGGGAAATCTGTGATTCAGTATCATTCCCCTCATTTGCATAGAACTGACTGCTAATGCCTAGCTACAAGTCTAACACTGAGCCTTCCACCTTAGCAACCACTATTCAGTGGCCTGGTTGTCTTCTGCCTGCCACTGACTATAATGGCAAAATTGTGATTTTGCCTAAAAAGCTTTTTTCAAGGCTTTATTTTTATTTTTCGGCCGATCCCATTTGCGCACTGCTGCCCTACGCTTAAATGGACGAAATCGGCCAAGAAAAAAAAAGTTATTTTTTGTTATTTTGAAACTATTTTCTATGCCAATGGCCATATATTTGGCATGCCTTCCACAGTCTATACACCCTTTATTTGGAGCTGTCATGGCTCCGTTTTGTAGTTTGCAGAAATGTACTCGGTTACTAGCTGAATACATTTCTGCAGGTTATACTAATCCTGCACGGACGGCTGCCTTCTTCCTGGATCGCTAATTCACCTCATTTGCATGGTTTTCACTTGCAAATGGGGTAATTAGCATACAGGAGCTGTGTCTGTGTAAGAATAGTGCAGGAGCGCTCGTGCATGTCCCGGGAGCCTATTCCTGGATCTCTCCGCGGCCATATTACCTCCAGCAGCTCTTACACTATCCCTGCACACTATGCAGAGCTTGCTGAATCCAAGAGATAATCTTCTAAACAGTCATTGTCAATTGAATATCACATAATCATTCATTTCCTGCCTTCCCTTACACAATATTCCTCTTCCAAAGCATTATTCTGCATGTATTGTTCGTACAATTCCCATTTTTTTCAATGTAATTTGCTCCTATACTTTTCTAAAGATCCCATTTCCAGTTCTTTTATCTTTGTTACTCTAGTCATGTTAACAAATGGTGAAACTATATATATATATATATATATATATATATAGGTGCATTCATAATCTTTCCATAAATAGTTGGACGTTATTAATTCAGAGAAACCCAGAATTATATTTTTGATAATTTGTGAAAGTTTAGCAAAAATGTAATTCTTGTTTGTGTAAATTAATAATATCTTAAAGTATTCATGAAAATATTATGAATGCACTATTATCATTGCAAAAAACACTTCTTGCTAATAGCATTGCTATTTGTAGAGTTTTGATAGCTTTTATTTCGTTCACAAAATATTCCATTTTGTTTAGCTTATGCTTTTCAAGTACATTTTTCTGTAAATGCTTTAGAATGCAAGGATGTATTTGCAGGATGCTAGAGTTTTGACACTGCCCACCATATTGGTGTTAATGAGTTAACATTTCCAGTTACAATCACAAGACTGTTTTGTTTAAGTGGAATGCACTGCATAGTTATCTACTAGTAACATTAGCTTAAAGAAGTAAATTATATAGAGAACAGGCACAATTATTTTCTTCAGAAGTGGAACTTACATTAACCTAGTTCTTAATAATCTAAACGATTGTCTGTTTTTAGGGACTATTATGCTGAATTTGTGCTTCCTTGCAGGCTATTGATAATTTATTTAATCAGTCTTCGAATTTTCATTTGACAGTACATCCTCATAGCATGCATTTGTCTAACCTTGTCAATGAAACCAAAGGTGAACTTTCTTGTTATTATTAATAGTGTCAAAATGGCAAATTTGAAAGACAGTCATGGCTGTTACTCATTACATGCAGCTGTTTAATCTATTCTTAATGTGCTGTCAAACATGCTTACAAGTGAAGTGTTGCTTTTGAATATGAATGAAGTGATTATGTCAAGGCGTATTTATACAGTATGCAACTGCTGCTCACTTTTTTTTTTTTTTTTGAGGCTTATGATTATGTATATATTTTAGTAATATACCGATAAAGCTGTGAGAAAACATTAACAGAATTCTAATATTCCTTAAAAACTTCATTCATTTTCCACTACAAACTTTATCTTATACAGAGTGTAGCTTTTTATTGAATATAGTGCTGTGTTTTTAGCCTTCAAACAAGTTACCTGAAAGAGATTGAAAAGGCAGATCAATTCTTTAATTGAAAAACCATACACTTAGAAACTTGAAGTATTCAAAAAAACGTCATGAACTGTCATTATATTGTGTTTTACTTCATGAACTGTCATTATATTGTGTTTCTTATATGTTAGTTAGATGTTACCACTATCTGGTATTTAATGCAATGTATGATCTGTTTGAAAGTCTAGGTCTGGTGTACTCCACTGGAGAAAAAAAAAACAGAATTGGGAACATAATTCTAATAATAAATATCAATAATACTATAGAGCAATATGATCAGGTCTCTGATCGTAACCGTGTTATTATATGTTCTAGACAGGTCCACTTTTTAATTTAGAAATTTTAAAACCTCGAACATCAGAATCCCGACGTTCAGATGTTCTAGGTTTTGAAATCTTGAAATGCAAAAAAAAAAAAAAAAACTAAAGCAAAAAAACACTAGCAATCACATTTATACCCCCACACCCCCCGCTACGTAAATATGCCGACTCCGAGATCGCACTGCAGTGAAGAGAATGGTAAAAATGTCATTCCACGCTGTTGGGTGATCTCAATTGTTAACCTTCAAGACTTCAAAACTTTGAACATCTGAATGTTGGTATTCTGATGTTCGAGGTTTAGAAATTTCAAAATTAAAAAGTGGACCCCGTTCTACACACGGATGCCAAGAAATGTTGAGGACATGTAACATTAGTTTATGATCTGAGATCAAATCATAATTCTTTGTAGTGCACGGAGATTTATCTGCTCCATGTACTACTAGTTCCAAAAACAAACGCAAACAAAAGAAAAAATAAAAATAAAACCCTGCAAAATTTTGTGCAGGCTTTGAAAACTGGTAAAGCAGCTAAGAAGTGATGTTAAGCAGCAGGATACATATTCCATGTCTAGGGGAAATAGTTGGTTTATAAATAATTTTGATGGACTAAAATATTCTACACAGCAGGCAGAAACAAAGCTGAAATATAACAATTTCATGTTCTGCTGTTGTTGTTTACTGGCTGAATCTGTCCGGTATTAGTGCCTAGTGGCAGACATGATCTTAACTGGTCAAAAGCACCACTCTAAGCATTGTTAAGAATGACCCTGGGCTAGAGTAGTGCTGACTTTTTACTGATATTGGAGCAGAATCATGAAGGTCCGTGCACTACAAAAAGGTTACAGATAAATTATGGAATACCTATTATGATTATGAAATATATATGCTTCCCATTAGCATCAGATAAAGTATACAAATGCAGCAATGAAAATGGTTGAAGGCCAGAGGTCAAAAGTTTGACAATCAATCCTATGAACCAAGCAATGAGCTGAGCTAACTAAAAGACAAGTTTGGGTGCAAAGTCCTTCACAGCTTTCCTGCTAGCAGTGAGAGGGAAGTTGAGTCCTCAAATAACAAAGCTAGAACAACAGAAAACAATGTCCACATCCTGGCATAAAAACACATAAAAAAACAAGGTGGGAGTGGTGGGAGCAACAACGTTGGAGGCATACTCACTCTATGCACTTCAGTACAGTGTTTGTATGAAGGTTCTACCACAAGGCAAGCACTAGTATCCAGGGAGAAAGCTAAAGGCAAGGGCGCTGCAACCATAGGGCGAAGGGGTGTGTGAGTGCCCATCCATTTTTGCAGCTGCAACTTGGTCAACAATTAAAAAAAAAAACTACTTCTTTCTGTTTTAGCAGCATCTTTTCCTTCAAGGAAAACCATGTGTGCAATATACACAAGCTAACATGGATATAAACCTATTTTGCACTCACATGCAGAATTTAAAATAGCATTGCATTGAGAGAGAAGGTAAATAAGTAGACATGCATATTTTGTACTCAAACCTAACCCTATTACCCCATAACCACCAACCTATCAGCTAAAAATGTGCTCCATCTTCAAAATGTTATCACTGTATATGGAAGGAAGAAGGACATTTATTTTCAACTTTGCAACTTAACACAATGGCCATCTTAGAGGTGCTTTCCTAGTCATGTCATATAAGCATGGCTTGTATGACTCTATACTGTAAACACATCATTATAAACATTTGCTCTTTAAGAAACAAACTTTAGGAAGAATGGTGAAAATGCGACAGTGTACAGTAAAGTCTAGCTACACCTGTGTAGAATGGAGGGCTGTGAGGGAGCAGTTAAAAGGTACCTTAGCATGACCTATGAAAGTGTGCTTGTCTGTTAAAATGGAAAGGATAACCTGCATTAAAATCCTGTACTTTTGCATAAAAATAGCCAAAAGATGTGTGCTGTCAAAACTTTGCTTTAAAATCTGGTGAACTTAGATTAAAGTTGTGTATTTTTATATGGGGAAAAAATAGCCGAACAATGCAAGTAGTCAAAACTTTGTTAAAAAATTGGCGGTTCAAAGGCAGGATATTGTCAATCAGAGCACTGACCTTTTTACCTGTTAATTTGTTTCCTTTTTGGATATTTGGGTTTATATTAGAGCAGCGAATGCTGAAAAAAGCGAACGCTGATTGATCGACCTTATGTAAGCGAAAGCTTACAATCTCGAACTGTCAGATCAACGATTTTTTTCCTAGGGAAAAAAATCGCTGATCCAAAACACATACACACAACACAAGCACACCAAACAAACAGAAATCCACACACATACACCTAAAATCTGACACCTAACCCTACACTAAACTATGCACACACCACTAACTATCCACTTACCTTAACCCAAACCCTAACCCTAAGGTCCGTCACTATCGCACACTCACCTCCACTCACTAACCCTAACTCACATAAACCCACCCTAACCCTCATGTCCACACAGTCGCACACATACCTGAATCCGACACATAACTTTCCACCACAGCACTGAAAATACCGAAGCAACAGAAACGGACAACTGAATTCTTTCCATAGGAAAAAATTTGAGTTTTGTTTCTTCGAAATTTCTAACATTAGCTAAAATAAGGTCGATCAATCAGCGTTCGCTTGTTTAAGCATTCGTTGATCTAATATAGACCCAGATATTTTGCAGTTATCCTGATGTTATGGACATAGGTATTTTAAAAGTGGTATATTTTGAGAATGTCTTCACTTAGTCTGTATTGACAAGCGCGTAGGAAGGGCAAAAAATTTTACGTCTGCATTACTGCATATACTGGAGATTGGCTTTATGGGCTTGAAAGCATCAAAAAAGACATATAAAAAATAATGGGATTCAGAAACCCAGTAGCTGAAACATTCCTCTGCCCTTAAGGAGTCATTTGCATAAATCCCACAAACCTCCTTTCAAGGAGGATTAAGCTATTGGGCAGTAAAGATTATGTGCTGCCTGGTTCTTTTTGTTGTTTTTGCCTAAATGGCATTTCTATGTGTCCTTGTTGGTTATTTCTGTTTAATAACTAGATGATTATGTTGTTATTATTTAGTTATATATCTTTAACTTTGCTAAACTGCTTATTTTATAAACTGGGAAAGTATGGAGTAAAATCCTCCATATGTGTGTATGTAAATGTGTATGTGTTGGCTGCAATGTAGCTTTACATGCTTTTTTGTTTTAGTTTTTTTTTCTTACAGGATGGTGTAGCTGTGTTATCTGGATGCAGCTACTTTTTATTTTCTTTTACAGTTTTTTTTTAGAAGGGATATTTTTCATATATCTACCATATTATAGCATGCTCAGTGGCCATTATTTTGTATAATTGTTTTTCCATTGGAAATATTATTTAGTTTCTTTATATATTAATGTATTATTGAAATATATCATATTTTATGCATGTATGCATGTTTATAAGTAAGGGCTTCAATCATACCTCTCAACTGTCCAGATTTTTGGATCAAATTTCTGGTCTGTTCCTTATAAAATGTGTGGTTTTCTGGCAAATCATTTAGAATTGAAGTCAGTAAATAATGAAATATATTTGAGTTTTAGACTTCATATCCTTCAGAAAATAAATGCTAACACAAACCTATTAGTCTAGCAACTTTCTAAGTTTATAAGAGCAATATTATGTGTCACTATTTCTGGCACTATGCACTCCCATTATTTTTGGCTTTGTACAGATTACATCTGCTAAGAGGTTGATGGATATGGCTCCAATGCTGGTAGAGGGAGATGGACATTGACACAACCACGTTTTTGTTAGTTTTGTTTTTTAATGTTGCATGTGTTTTTAGTTTACTGTTTCATGATGAAAATTTTTGTTGGGTGTGCATCCTTTGAGAAATTACTTTTAAAAGTTATGTGATTCTTTACATTTGCTTCCATAATTTATCCTATCCAGTTCTGACCGGCTGAGATGTGCATGCAATGCATTTTAAAATGTAACCAGTGGTTAGAAAAAAAACTTTTTTATTGCATGGCCAGAACGTAGTATAGTATTTCCTCTACTACTCTGACAGATGTGAGATTTTAGGTTTACATTTAAAATGCCAAGGGAAGTTTCGGCAACGAAGGGTTGTCGAATAACAGTTGGTCGACCCATGTTGCCGATCCTTCAGTTGTGCGAGTCCTGTTTCACCAAATGCTCAGTGCATTCGCAAAGATGAGGTTGGTCTTTTAACTAGAGATCGCTGTATAGTGGGGACTGGGAAATTTATCCTTTTCCCCACTGTAGTGCAATCTCGGAGTTGGAGGTGTGGGGGGGGTGCAGGGGGCTTGCCCCCCTGCAAAATCATCACGTTACATCTTGTGCAGTGTAGGACTGCACTTTATGAATGTCAAGAAAGGTTGAATTCACAAACGGAGGTGTGTTTGCGAAATTCTGACCTTGTCGACATTGTGTTCAACCTTTTAGTCGACTTTTCAGGTGGTTCTTTCTTGTGAGTGTCGTCTATATGATAGTAAACTGAGATTTTTTTATAGACAATGATAAAAGTGTCTTTTTTAAGATAAATTTGAAATACGTGAGTGTTACATTAAACATTAACTTAATATTTTGCAATGGCAGAGGTAGATCAAGATATGATGAGTGATAAAAATCACACAATACACATGGAAAATCAAATCAAACACAGCATAGTATGTCTACATGTAACTATTTGATAATATAGAAGAAGCAGTGGGCATCATATTTTGGTTTCCATCCAAGTTGAAGTATTTGGATCAAACTTAAATCTTGGAGAGTTCCATCGCTAATAGTAATTCTCACTGTCTAGTAACATAATATATGTTGATGTTGGAAATGATGCAGTCTTTCTTAAATGGATACGCACATGTGATGAGCAATCGCACTTACAGTAGCTAGAGAAATACAATGCAATAAATATTTCTATTATCTATCTATATATGTAAATGGACAGAAAGGTATTGATATGCATATATGTAGGCATAGATATAACTGTGTATGTGTGTGTGTGTGTGTGTGTGTGTATGTATATATATATATATATATATATATATATATATATATATATACTGTACATATACGTACAATATAACATTGTGTTTTGGGGGTATGGATATTTTACACTTGCAGTATTGCAGTTTATAAAGTCAGGCTACTTTTCGAAGATCAGTATGGCTAAAGAGAGAACCATTCTACTGGGCTATGAAAAGTTCAAACCTGGCTGATTTACAAAATTTCCCCCAGAGGAGCACATTGTTGTCATTACTGTCAAACTTGTGCTCATTTGAAAACTGACATGCCCAATGATGTCCAGTACCTTCCTACAGAAAAAAATGGTGAATGTAGTAATTTAAAAAGTAAGCAAGAAGAAGGTAGCTTTGATTTTTGAAAATGTTTCTTTTATAAAAGGGTTGGTGACAGGTTACGAGAACAGCCAGTGTTTGTGGAAGTGCCAGTCTGCATTTGGTGCATATGAAGGGGGGGGGGGGGCATGGTACAACAGTATGTGATCACAAATACCCAAAATAATAAATGCAACAGGAAGTCAGCAGAATAGTGGTGTAAAAGGATACTGAATTTTAAAACTAACAGTGACACATTAGCTGGCAATGGGTAGGTATTTTGTATATGTGGGTACCCTCATTTGAGTGTGAGAAGGAAAAGAAGAAAGAAAGATAATGCAAAAAGTAAGAAAATGGTACATGTTGAAGTGGGGGGGGGCAGAGGTGCATCACACAAACACACACTGTGACTGAAACAAGCTGACGGGCATTAGGGCAGGTGAAATTAAATCAAATGGTCAAACAAGATAGTGCATGGTCAGACTGGGTTTGCAGCATAGACATTTTGGCCAAGTCTAAGACATCCCAAGATAGTTTGCCATTCAATGACCTGAAGGAGCCAGCTGGTGAAGGATCGGAAAGATTATTCAACACAAGTTTGCAATTCTAGGACAGTCTTTTGGTGAAGACCCACCACAGGAGTGCCATTCTGTAAAAGGTATTTAAATGTAACATCTGCACTTGTGATTCAGAAGTGTAAGACTGCCAAAGAGTGTATAGCACTTGAGCTGAGGTCTGCAGCTATACGCGGCTGTCTTATTGTACTGTCCTCAGACTAGTGGGCATTGCAGCATGCTTTCTTTAACACTGCAGTGTGCTTTCTTGAACAATACAGCATGCTTTCTTGAACATTGCATTATGTTTTATGAACACTGCAGCATGTTTTTTGATGATTGCAGCATGCTTTATTGGACACTGCAGTTTGCTTTCCTGGACACTGCGACATGTTTTCCTAACAATAAGACTGGTTTAAAGAGCATTCAGAAAATTGTGTAACCCGTAATGGATGATGACTACATTTCCCAGTTTTTGCCCTGTCTCCCACAATCCCCAGGTGCAAGGTGATGTGGGATGAAATGGCCCTATAGGGGATGAGATTATGATGGCCTGGGGAGACACAAGCCAAACATTTAAAATAAGAAATATAACAAAAAATAAAAAAATTGTGTGTGGGTATAAGAATGCATTTCGTTTCTTTCCTTTCCAGTAATTTTGTTCAGACTATCACTGAATCATAAGATTGGAAAAAAAACTCCAAAAAAAATTATGCCTTAGGGCATGTACGATCCCATTGTTTCTCAGGTTTAGGCAAGTTATCTTGCTTTAACCAATTTCCTTTCAACAAAGGCTTGAGATTCACAGAATATAAGTAAAGTAGTAAAGGTGTAACTTTCAACAGCTTTAGTTTTTGCTTGATTGACTCCCATGGATACACGTCCTCATTTATTTTTATTGGTGACTGAACCTAGCCAAAATGTATTTGTTGTTGGGAATGTAAGGTTTACTATTCCAAAAGGCTTGGTGTGAGTGCAGGAGGTAGGAGTGAGCAGCCATTGCCAGGTGATCCATGCAGGTGGAAGGGAGGTAATTGTGGCTCGTAGCTTGGGTGTTATTCAGGGTGGAGCACTATATGTTGGACCTACAGACCACAACACTGTGGAACATGTGCTGCCTACAGGCTGCCAGTCATACCTCTCAATCTCTTAGAGCAAGAAATATGGACAAAGCCATAAATAAAAGTAGGACAAAGACCCCAAAATAGGGACAAGTTTTAAATATTGCTCTTACAAACTTTGAAAGTTAATAGAATAAAAGGTTGTGCATTAGCTTGGATTTTCTGAAGATTAGTAAATCTGAAATTCAAATGTCTGTCATTATTTTCTAACTTCAATATTTACTGATTTGCCAATAGTTTGCCAGTAAACCATAATTTTATGAAAACTGGATCAAACGTATGAGGCAAAAATCTGGACCTTCTCCAAAAATCTGTACAGTTGAGAAGTATGCTGCCAGTCCTTTATTCTATAACACTATTGGAGCTCTAATGAGCTACTATGGGGGTTAGGAGCTGCAAAGGGGAAGAAGAATACTCTTGGGGTGCAAATTGGATGATCTACTCAAGTGTAAATGGAAAGGTATTTTTATTTTGTTTTTTGACTCAAGAAAGATCTATCGTTGGAATTAAAATTTCATGCTGCTTCGTCATGTAAGCAATTACTACCCTGGCTTATAGCTGCCAGTGACCTGTTCAGAGATCAGCAATATGAAGAGCAGCATGGCTTGATCAGCAGTGTTAATATGGGTGTGGCTTGTTGAGCAGCAATGTGGGAGCTGTGAGCACAAATTTGAAAATCCTGGCTACACCCCTTGGAGGGAGGGAGCAGCTACTGCAGCATCTACTGTTACAATAAGTTCAGTTAATATAACTGTACTATGTTCATCATATTGATCACTGCTACAGTAGCCTTTGCTATATGGGTAGATTATCTTAGCTAACAACATTTGAGAGGTGGAAGGAGAACAGTGCAGGAGCCCCCGGAGAATGGTTCTAGAAAAGCTTGACCTGGTCCTAGAGAAGGAATGACACTTATAGTGCTTTATAAAAGTATGTACAGAAGACCTAGTAGCAGCTTCTACAATAATTCCAGAATCCAACCATTTTCAAAAAGCAATAGATGAAGTCGAGGCCCTGGCAGAGTGGGCCTTGATCCTGCCTGGAATAGTTTTGTTACGGTGAGTATGAAAAAGGTAATAGCCTTAGAAAACCATTTGGAAATAGTCTGTTTTGACACAAGCTGTCCCTTCTCTTTACCTTCACAATAAATGGACAATTGTTGTGAACATCTGAAAGATTTGGTTCTGTCAAGATAGTTCCTGAATTTTCTGTGGACATCCAAGGTATGGAGTATCTTTCCTCCATAATTTTTAGGATTAGGAAAGAAAACAGGGAGATAGATAGTTCGGCTTAAAATAAACTTGGATACCACTTCAGGCATAAAAGAAGGATTAGTTCTCATAGACACCCTGTATCTATGCAAAATGAGATAGGGTTTGCTCACCATAAGAACTTGCAGCTCAGATACCCTTTTTACAGAGGTCACAGCAATCATGAAAACTGTTTTCCATGTTAAGAACCTCTCTCATCCAGGTCAGCTGGTTCAAATGGAGCTGGTGTTAGCTACTCTAACTCAAAATTAAGATCCCGAGGAGGGACCACTGGTTTCCTTTTAGGGCTCTAACCCTTTCAACATTTTTACATGAGACTGCAATGAAGGAAGAGGATCAGTGGCAGACATGCAGAAATGGCTGATAAATGAACCCTGACAGAGGAATAAGAAAGGCTGTAGGATAGTATCCCACACAAATATTGTAAAACCAGAGAGGAGCTAACACTGAATGGGTGCTGGCATTTTCTGAATATCAAATACTATACAAAAAAACAATAAATCCACTTGTTTTAAAGCATACACCAACTCCAGAAGTGATGCCACTTAGCATTCAGTTAAGAACACCACAGACAACTTTATTAAGCTCACAATAATCAGTTAGCTTTTTGCCCGTACAATGGCATAGACTTGAATTTTTGAATTTTGTTTTCCACTTTGGTCTTCCTCTGTTTCCTTTTGGTTAATTTTCTGGAGATCATTTTCTAGTAGCACGATTTTCTTGCCTCCATTAGCACCTGCTGCATGTTCTCAGTAAACAAAAAGGGAATTAAGACCCTATCATACAGGTAGTCAATTGAAAATGATTGCTGCCAGGGTGCATCAAACTTCGAGTTCTTGTGTGAGTAAATCCAGACTCTGAGGAAGCTTGTGGTAATTTTCCCTTGCCATTTCCAAAATAAGGAAGAGCCATGGTTGCCTGGATCCCAAGGCAGTCACTACAATGATCTTTGGGATTCTTTCTGAATCTTCAGATGTATACTGGACATTAGTGGAAAGGATAGAAATGCATACAAGAGCACTCCTGCCAAAGAAAAAGAAAAGGCTTCTGTCTTCCAGGCCTTCTTGCATTGAGTCCTGAAAAAGTTGATTGTTCAGAAAGGAGGCAAAGAAGTTTACTTGAAAAACTCCACACAGAGAGATCAAATCTTGGAAGATGCCTCATCTAGTTTCCATTCATGAGGGTCTGCTCTGGTCCAGCTCAGCTTGTCCAGCATCACAGTTTTGCTCTGATGGAATATATGATACCTGTAGAGTGAAACTGTGCTGTGAAGCTATCTCACATGACACCATGGCTAGTCTTCAAAGGGGGTATGACCTGATCCCTCCTTGCTTGTTGATATACTGCATGACTGTGGTATTTCCTGTGACCACTTGAAGAGGTCCTGGGAACGAATGATGGTTAATAGAGTTGATTGCCTTCATCAGGGTAAACATCTCCTTAATATTTATGTGCTTGCATTTGTCCTTGGTGTCCTGTACTCCTGCACTTTTATCCCTACTGGAACTGCTTCCCAAACAAAGTCTGAAGTGTCAGTGGTGACTGAGTACTGTGGAGCAGAGAAGGAGGAAAGGGAGACCTGGATTTAAGGATATATGTTGTCGCCACCAAAAGATTTTACTTCTGACATACCCCAGCACTGGAATTTGAAAAGATAAAGGGTGTTGATGGTGGGACCAAAGAGGTTTCTGATACCATTGCATATTTCTCATATGGAATCTTGGAAAATGTATGATTTGAAGCACTGATGCCATGAGAGCCAAAATCCTGAGGTATTCCCTCGCAGTGACCAAAGTCTGAGTGGAAAATCTTAGAAATAGATCTAAATAAAGATCTATTTTTTTCCTGTGGAAGAAAAACTCCTTGAACTGAGGTGTGTAGAATACAATCCTGTGTGAGGGAGTCAAGAAAGATGTTTGAATGTTCTCTTGAAATCCCACCTTGTTTCAGAGATCTGTCACCCAACAGAGCAATTCCTAACACCCTGAAAAATGACTCTGCAAAGATAAGCAAGTCATCTAAATATGGAGACACGTGGATACCCTGTAGTCTGCAATAAGCTATAACTGGAGCTAGACACTCTGTGAACACTCTTGGTGCAGTGATAATCCAAAGGGTAAGGATGAAAACTGATAATGTGATCCAGGCACACAAAACCTTATAAAAGTCTGAAGTCTGGATGAATGGATATGTGATGATAAGCATCTTTTAAGTCTAGTGTTACCAGGAAACATGAAAGAGGAAGAAGTAACAGACTGTGAAGTGAAATCATTTTGAATTTGGGCACTATCCATACCCCTCAAACTCTTAGCACCAGAAATCTGCACAAAGCCTAAAATAATGGAGTGGCAAAGGCCCAAGCGAATAGGGTCAGATTTTAAATATTGCTCTTATAAACTTAGAAAGTTCAAAGCACAACAGGTTTTATGTTAGGATAAATTTTCTGAGGGATATAAAGTCTGAAACTCAAATGTGTGCCATTATTTAGTGACCTCAATAGTCAGTACCTTGCCAGAGTACCACACATTTCATGAGGAACAGACCACAAATACGAGGCAAAATTCTAGACAGTCTGTGAAAATATGGACAGTTGAGAGGAATGGAACTATCACAAAAAGGTTAAGGAAAGAAAGATCCAGAACTAGTCTCTGTGTATTTTCTTTCTTTGGCACTAGGAACATCCTGGAAGAAAAACCCTTCCCCACCAGGAAAGGAGGAACTGGTTTTAGCAGTCCTTGGGACAGCATGGGATGAAGAACAAGTTGAAACAAAAGTGTCCAATCTGGAGGATGAGGAATGACTCCTGGAAAGGAGGAATTTCTTCCAACTGCCATCTGTAACCCTGAGGAATAATTTTCAGAACCCATTTGTCTGAAGCAATCTGCTGCCAAAGAGAACATGGAGATTCAGGCTTTCTGGATGAAAAAAAGGGACACGCCAAGAGGACATAAGGTCTCCTGAATAGTCATTCAGACTTGTTAGACTGTTCTTGGATTTGGGAGGTTCGAGACTTCTTTTTGGAACTCCCTTGCCATTTCTTCTTTAATATCTGTTTACCTGAATTCTGTTGAGACTGTTTATTCTGTTTTTTTGCCATAACTGGATGAGGAGATAAAAAATCCCTTGCACAGTTTAGAAAAGGAGGGCTGTAAAATCTTACAGATTCCGCTGGATTAGCTTGCCCATTTCATCACGCTGTTTGATCATCTATGCAATGGAAGGGTCAAACACTAAATCTCTATCCAAGGGAAAATTTAAAATCTATTTTTTAACGTTATCTGGGAGGTTCTGAGAAAGTAGTCATGCAAATCTTCTCAAAACAGTACAAGTGGCCAAAGCCCCAGAAGAAGTACTATCAGAATCATATATACACACACTGCAAACAATGAGCAGTAACCTGTGCAACAGAAGAAACTAAGTTATATAAATAGGATTTTTCCTCATGAGAAGAAATTGCAGACAAAACATTCCTCATACTTACACAATTTGTCAGAACAAACTTTAACATATGACCCTAACATGTCAAAATTCTGAAAATCAGATTTGCAGAAGTATACATTTTTTCCCATACCTACCAATAATTTTCCCATCCTTATCAGAAAGACTATGACTGGAATTAACTTAGTGCTTTTCAGCAGTGGGGTCAACAAAAGCTGCAGCTGCTGAGTCAGGTTTGGGAATAGTGTATAAAAATTTAAAGGAGTGAAGAACTTTATATATATCCAATCTACCCTTTTAGGGGCTGCCGGCTAGCTATCAGGAAAACTTGCATGCAGTAACACACACATATCCTCCATAGCAGACAGAACTGGAAGAATAGGTGTAATTTCTGGAAAATCCTTCTGTACAACTCATAGTTATTTTTGGGGGACTGAGAAACCTCAGTGTTCTCCCACTGAAAACACTGCCAGATTCTAACAATAGTTTCGGAGAAAGAGACCCCCCCCCCAGGGAATATCAGAAATTGAGCTATCCTCTGTTTCTAAATCAGAAATCTGAGGTGTAAAAAAAAACCTGTATCTGTATCACAGTTCATCTTTGTTAAAGGAAGGTCATGCCATTAAATCTGGTGGACTTTTCTGAGAAGGTCACGCACATAGCTTACCTCTGCCTGGCCCAGGCTTTTGATGGAGTACCTCACTCAGGCATTATAGACAAGCTCACTAATTTAGGCATAGACCGTACCTTTTGTCATCCACTGGATAGCCAGCTGGCTCACTGATAGGAACCAGGAGGTCAAAATAGGTGTGGCCACCTTCACTAAGAGGCCAGTCACTAGTGGAGTCCCTCAAGACTCAGTACTGGGCTTGCTCTTTTTTGGCATCTATTTCTCTGAAAAGAAAGCAAATGCTTAAGGTTTATGGCTGACTAAATGTGCAGATGATTGCAAGCTGGAGGTTATCATCAACTCCTCTGCAGACACTAGCATGCTTCAAGAAGGCCTATTGCTGACTAACAAATGGTGCCAAAACCATGGTCTTAAACTCAATGCTAAGAGATGCATAATTGTACTATTTGGGAATTCAACCATCCCAGCTAATTACCATTTTGAAAATACACCCTAAGAGATGACCCAGTAGCCTTACCTTTGACCATCATGTGGCCACAGTGGTGAGGAAATCCATTTATATTTTACAAAAGTAAGGGCATGGCATCTAAACCCAAAGAGGTCATTATCCCACTGTATCCCACCCTTATCAGATCAATCATAGAGTGCAATGCTCCCTTTGGTATGTACCTGACTAGTCATATGCAATAACTAGAATGACCTCAGAGGTTCTGTAAAAAAGAATGCAAGGCATAACAAACATGCTTTATGCAGAACACCTTAAAGCCCTTTCCCTCTACTCAGTCTGTTATAGATTGTTGATGGGTGATCTATGCCTGGCTTGGAAACCCCATACTTATAAATCTCCTGCATATTTGTAAGCTAAACAGTACCAGAAATGCAAGGTGTAAGGACCGGAATTTTGTCTGTAACTTCAACAGAACTTGCTGCAGAGACAGATATGTGTCCCAGAGACTGCCACTCCTATGGAGCAGGCTTCCCATTCATGTGATGTTGAGCTCATCCATTACCCAGTTTAAGTGCAACCTAGACCAGTTGATGGGGAATAGGAAATTTACAATGGGCCTGGCACCAGTGTCCCTTATGGACAGAGGGAGCTTATAAATGCTCAGCCCTCAATGTCTTATTTGTATGCATGGCATCTTTATTCTTTTATGAAAACATGGCTAGGCTTAGAAAGGCCACTTGGGTCATTAGCCTAGTAATGATTTATGAATCTATGTCCCTGCATCTTCCTGTTCAGATTCAGAATCTTGAATCTCTTTAGGGAGAGAGGAATCCCTCTTTCTTTTACCAGAAATTACATTACAAGAAGGATCAATGGACTGAATTAAACTCTGAACCAAATGCAGTAAACTACTCCTATCCAAAATAATCTGAATAGGAATAGATACATGCTTGGTTTTCTGTTTTTTTTTTGACAGGAAAAATGGTGTCATCTCTGTTATGAATGGAAGAAGCTGCTTCCCATGGATGGGATTAGTGTTCTGACACAACAGGTAAACCTTCCCCTGTTTCCTCTCCCAGAACCAACAAGAATACCTCTCCACTGCTCATGGAGCAGGGCCCCAACAGCCCCAGAGGATGGTCCGAGGTACAACAAATGGCCAGTGAGTCACCAACCTGAGGCTAAGGAAAATTGCTAGCCTGCTGTGGTGCCAAAGGTTGTTTGCATAATTTTTTTCTTTTTGTGGCTGGAAGAAGGACTGATTTTGGGACCAGTAATTGATTCAATGGTAAAGTCCAAAATGGTGCCTCTTTCCCAGAGAAGACAGGCGACATTTGCTGGTAAACACCATCAGTCGACAAAAGTTCCTTGTTTGACATAAAAAAAAAAAAAGAGTAAAAAGCACTTTAAAACACTATACCAGCCTCTTAAAAGAAAAAATAATCACAATTTCTTCTCAGAAAAAATGTTTTCAGTTACTTTACACTACTTTCAAACTGACAGGAACAATGAGTGCTTCATTTAAAAGTACATTACAGTCTCGAGACAGTTCATTCAAACAAAACACTGCTAGTTTTACACTAACATTTGTGAAAAGGAAAGTAATATAATGTCAACAAAATTAAGAAAAAGGAAGTTTTTTCCCCAAAGGGAACTTATCTGCCCAGCAAAGTATTGAACAAGCCAACCATCGATCCTCAAAAGCCTCAGAGAAATATACTCTTGGGCGTCAGTAAAGGTCTGTAGGGCTTCACTCCCAAACTTGTCTTTTTTTCAATTTAGCTTGAGCTGCTTGATACTTTTGGCATGTGGAGGGTGCACTGAAGTGTTGGGAGGTGGCTGGATGTTATATCCTTGGCAGGATATAACCCATATAGCTATGGCTACTCCAGCAGTGATCAATATGATGAACATCTAACCTACTACTGGACTGGACGCCAGCACTTTATCACAGGAAATGCCCACACACATGCATGCACACACACACACACACGCACACACGCACACACACACACACACACACACACACACACACACACACACACACACACACACGCACACACGCACACACGCACACACGCACACATACACACACACACACTCATACATGCAGATGCGTACACATAAGCACATATACACACACACAAGGTGCACACATATGCATGCGCATGCACAGACACACACACACATACACATATGTATGCACATGCACACTCTCACACCCTACACATACACACACACACACACACACACACACACACACACACACACACACACACACACACACACACACACACAAACACCCTGACACTCCCTTCCAGACCTGTGCACACACACTCACTCTGGCACACAAACTCACATACATTTGCAAACACATACATGTACATACACACAGAAATACACAAACACACACTTGCACCCCCCCACACAAACACAGATTAATTTCCCAATTGAATGTACCACCTATCCATCTATCAGCATAGCATAATTTAACCCAACCAAGACTCCTGGAAGACATGTAGACCATGTAGAAGGTATGTCAGGTGGGAATCAAGCCAGAGTACACTGTACTGCCCTCAAGGGAAACCAGTTTGTTTAAAATCTTGCATAATGACTTTTTCCATCTTCCTGGTATAGAGGGATAAAGATTTGAATGCAAACCAGATGACCTGAGTCTGATTATTGGTTTCAGTGCTAGAAGAGCTGAGTAGGGGAAGATAGGATGGAGTGGCCATCTCAGGTTCATCCTTTGTGGGGAAGGGAGGCAGTCAGACACTCTACAGTACTAGGACCCACTGTAGAGAAAGAAGCATAGAAAGCAGCACATGGTTCAGAGACATTAGTTTGGCTCTGTCAACCATCTCTGACTTTGTCTTCATAGGATGTGTGTGAGACTGCACACCCTCACAGTGGAAGGCTTAGTGGGCCATTGTGTACGGCAGCATGAATATCAGCCACCAGAGAGGGATATGACTCAAGACTCGAAAAGAAAAAAAAAGCTGATGCTTGCATGATTTATAATTTTCCTTAATTTGTTCTAACCCCATGGGAATGAATGATCTGCTAAATTGGAGAAGGTCTGAGAGTTTATAGACAGTGCAAAAAATATATCTGTGCAGTATTCTTCTTCTTCTTCTTCTTTCGGCTTTTCCCGGTTAAGGGTTGCCACAGCGGATCATCTGTCCACTCATGATTGGCAGTGGAGTTTTATGGTGTTGAGTTGCCAACCTTCCACAAAAGGCACACACACGCACACAGTTACACCTAGGGCCAATTTGGAGTGTCCAATCCATCTACTGCATGTCTTTGGGATGTGGGAGGAAACCGGAGCACCCGGAGGAAACCCACGTGACCACAGGGAGGACATGCAGACATAGCACAGAAGGCACCCCAGCCGAGAATCGAACTGGAGAACCTCTTGCTGTGAGGCGGCAATGCTAACCGTATGCAGAACTAATAACATCCAGTAACAATAAGCACTGTATTTAAGAACTACTCAATCTATTCTAAAATCATTGGTAAGTGACTGTCTTTTGGGTCCCTGAAATACTTTAAGAGAACTTTCAGGTACAGTTTTCCTTGTGATTTTTATTTTGAAAGTGCTTATATGAGAATTAGACTGAAGCAACTAAAATCACAATCGGTGAAAATATGGGTCCTATTTTATAAGCTTATTAGCCATTCTGAGTCGCAGATGTGTCTTTAAACATCTGGGGAGAAAACAAGAAGATACAAAACAAACTATATGCAATGCAAAACTATAAATGTTTTTTCTTCAGGCAGTTGCATAATATCATTTCAGTTAGAACAATGGAGAGTGGACCACCACTGTTGCCATTTATACTGTGATGTGACACAGTGATACTTTCACTCAAAAGACAGTTTAATAGTTCCAAAATGGAATTACATCTGTCACCAGGTGCTCATTGTGGCTGAGGAATGATAAACAATATAGGTGAGAAAACATGCTCCACACCACTCGCATGCACAGTACAGTGAGTAATGTTCTAGAATAGAGGGAATACTAAACGGCTATGCTGTGCATCATACAGGTACACATAGGATTGTGGGTATTTGCGAACAAGGATTGCCACATTGCAGTGGTGCACAAAATAGCAGGTTGCATGCACCTGATATTCTTAGGTCAATATTGAGCTGTTGATCCACAGGACCATTAGCATCCTAGACATAATACCCCAAACCATAGGTACCCAGTGATATGACTGATTTATATTTAGTTTCACCTAGGACTTAAGGTGACAGACCTGCTTTAATGGTGGGACAGTTGCAAATCCTGTACCCTCATCAGACAATCCAGCTCCATAGCAAAGTGTTAGTCTTCTGCACCACCACTAGACCTTTACTAAGCACAGCACAGGTAGACTGGGAATTGTAGGTTATGCCATGGTTTGTGTACTTGTTTCTTAGAAGGCAATAGATTTTTTTTTTTACCATTTCAGATACAAGAAAATAAGGAATATGTCTGATTGAGGAAGGCAGCCTATTTTGGAGTTTCAGAAAATGACAACTAAAATAATCACCTGATCTGTGATTGTACTTTAGTCAAATTATTGGAAAGTACTAAATCCAGCAATGATATCTGAAAGGAGAAAATTGGTGAAAAGGGAGTATGCCCTCAGCTAACACTTGAGTTGGTGGAACAGGCCCTACCAAAAATAAGATCAGATTCAAGAACATGTCCTGATTGTATTAATGGTTTATTTTTGTCTCTATTAAGAATAGTATTGTGTATATTCTACTATATTTCTTTCAACAAACTGTGAGATAGCTCCAACACAATGGAAGAGCATTCTAGTTGTCCCTATTAATAAGGGTAGAAATACATTTGTAGTGCAAAGTTACAGGCCTATAGTTTGACTAGTATCATAGTAAAGAGATTTGGGAGAATGTTGATCTCACCAACGTTAAATAAGGAACAGCAAATATATTACCATGTTCATCAACATGAGTTTACAGCAGGGAGGTAACCTATTACTAATCTTACTTGCCTTTTATGCTGATGTAATTGAAGCCCTGGAAATCTTTTTAGATGTTGATGTGATCCATCTAGATTTATCCAAAGCTTTTGATACAGTTCCACATGATCAAATTATAAACGCTTTATTTAAAAGCAAATTTAAAGGCTACATTAAAAACTGTAATAGAATGGTTATGCAATAGGTCAGTTAGAGTTACCTTCCAAGGATATAAGTCCAAAGAAGTTAATATTTCTAAGAGTTCCTCAGGGATCAATTTTTGGGCCTTTACTTTTTCATACACTTGAGTCTTCTTTTCCAGTTACTCAAGTATGCTGAGTCAGAAAGTTTGTTGATGATGTTAAAGTTGTTGGGATGGTTACCTCATTTGTAGACCAATAATCACTCTAGGGCTGTTTAGACTTTATCCTTAAATGGTCTCAGCGTTATGTGATGAATTTTAATAAAACAAAATGTAAAGTAGTTCATATGGAAAAGGACAAGTGTTGGTAATTATATCGCATGAATGATACCATTATGGAAGATAGCTCAAGCTATGAGGATTTTGGAATTGTTATTAATTACCAGCTAAAGTTTGATGGTCAGATAAATAAAATATTGAAGAAAACCCTTTTAGCTATTAAAAATTAAACTAAGAAAAGTCACTTCAAGGGATGAAATTGTTATGACTCATCTATAAAAGAATAAAAAGATCACTTACGGAATATGGGTTGTGTTTCTGTGTCTTTTTAAGATCTGATATCAATAGATTGGAAAGAGTCCAGAAGTTCTTTGTGAAAAAAGATTTGTGCATTATGACATCTGGTTTATGAAGAGAGATTAACTAAATTTAAATTATTCTCCATTTATTATACACTTCTGCAGGGAGACCCAATTTGGATTGTTAATAGTTTGAAAAGTCCAGAAAGTGGTTGTTTGTTTGGAATACATTTTGTAAGTCATAACATGTGCATTACAAAAAGCAGTTATTGGTTGATAATAAGATTATATGCTCAAAGTTAGGGATTTTTTTCAGAATATGGTATGAGATGGAATTTATTGTCACTGGAGTTAAGACTATCCAACAGTTTGGGAGTTTTGTTCAAAACCCAAATAAGTTTATAATTTGAGGAAAAGGTTTTTCAGCTACAGTGTAGGTGAAGAGAAACCAGTAATGAACTCCCTTGAGGTCTGCATTCAGTATTTGAACCTTGAACTGTGAATCTGTGATTTGTGAGGCATTTCCAAGCAAATTTTAGGCCATGTATTAAGTCAAGGTAAATCTGTATTTGCCAGTTTGTATTGTCATTGAATGTTTGTTTACTACCAAGCTTAAATTTATTTATATTAGTGCTCAGCCAGTTGTGAGGATGCTAAATCACCTTTGCTGAGAATTTATAAGGGACTACATGGCATTCACTGAACAAAGAAGGGTTGATTTACAACCACACTTAATCAGTACTGCTTTTTTATCGTGACCCCAAGTTTTGTCTGGGAATATGGAAAACAAAAGACAGCTGACAATGCAACCCCATGGCATTCCAAGTTAACTGCATATAGTTTGGAATAACATTTTTGCCAAGTCTAAGTGCATTCTGAAAGATAATTCACAAAGTTTGCTAATAATGATAGACCAATACATCCAGGAGTCTGACTATTCGAATATGGTAATAAGTGAAACCAAATGTTTTGTATAATCAAGACATATAGCTTTTCAGAGCATCCCTTATCAAGATATAAGACAATAATGTTGGCTAGTTTTGATATAACTGTGTTAAATACATATTCCTTCAACAACCCATGCTGGAACTTGCCTATTATATTATGCCAATTCATATGTCTTGTCATATGTATCTCTACTTGCCAAGGCTTGTTTTGTATTTCAATCTCCCATCTTTAAACAGGACCTGCCCTTCCCTGTCCATTATTTCAAATGTATTGTTTCATATCAGGTTCATGTTGAAGAAACTGCAAATTGTTTCTGATTTGCTTTCAGTGCTCCACCTGACATTTTTATACAGACCTTATTTTGTGATAACAGCAGAACACAGCTTCCAGCACCTATTCCGTCAGGTACTTAAATAACTCTAAAGCAAGATAATGTCAATTGTGGAATGACCATTTGTTTCATCTTGGTACTCATCTGATTCAGGCTGACACCAGTTGTACCAACTCCTTTGAGTATGTCTTTAAGGTAGGAATGACTTACAGATTTGTGCCTTGTGCAGCAACTGCTCAGATGCCTAAGAGCCTTTCTAGATGAGCTCATGGGTTTTACAATTAATCTAGTTCATACATCTCCTCTACAATGCACCCTGGAGTATGTCAATGACGCAACCTATAAATTGGTTATGAAACTTCTTAATATTTTTGATAGTTCAGCTTTATCCAGGCTGTCATCTCTGTTAGACATGTTTGGATGCTCAGTGCACTTGGTATTTCGGGTCTATATTATAACATCGAATCTTACAAAGATCAAATGTTATAATATTGAAGCCGTAATGTCAAACGCTGAAAACAGCGAAGGTGCAGGACACCGAATTCTTTCCCAGGGAAAGAATTTGGTGGGCCGTTGCTGTGGCTTTGCTGTTTTCAGCATTCGATATGTTGGAGCGTTACGGGTCGGGTTCAGGTAAGTGTGCGATTGTGTGTAGGTTAGGGGGCGGGTTAGGTGAGTTAGGGTTAGGGAGCGTGTCAGGTAAGTGTGCGGTTGTGTGGACGTTAGTGTTAGGGCACGAGTCAGGTAAGTGTGCGATTGTGTGTAGGTTAGGGTTAGGGGGTGGGTTAGGTGAGTTAGGGTTAGGGCACGGGTCAGGTAAGTGTGCAGTTGTGTGTAGGTTAGGGTTAGAGGGCAGCTTAGGTGAGTTAGGGTTAGGATGCGGGTGAAGTGAGTGTGCGATAGTGATGGACCTTAGGGTTAGGGTTGGGTTAAGGTAAGTGGATAGCTAGTAGTGTATGTAAAGTTTAGTTTGGGTTTAGGTGTAGGATTTTAAGTGTATGTGTGTGGATTGCTGTTTTTTGCGTGTGTTTGTGTTGTGTGTATGTTTCTCGGAATAGCGATTTTTTTTCCCTGGGGAAAAAAAAATCGCTATTCTGACTGTTCGATGTTTGCAGATTTTGGTGTTTAGAGTTCGATTTTATAACATTCGATCTTTGTAGATTTCGATGTTATAATATAGACCTGGTATTTCAACGTGTTATGGAGATTAGGAACTTGGTGATGCAGCCAGTCTCTTGCATGAACCATTTTATGATTTTCTCAGATCAGCTTTTCCACCAGTTATGCTACTCATTTTGGAGCTGATCAGCTGTGGGAATCTACACAAGATTGTTGCTGGCATTTGATGCCTGTTCTGTATGAACTCATGAGTGAGAGCCATGCTGATGTTCTGGATTCACTAGTCAAGCCTTATAATAGGGCTGTGATGGGTGTTCTGGGTATTTCAGCTTCAGTTTCTGTATGGTATAGATCTGCCACAGGTCAGCATCCCCAATTTCATCATGAACTACCAGGTGAAGTAAAGACTTGGACAGAGGGGATCTGGTATTAATACATGAATGTGCAAATCACCGAACCTGAAAGCACGACACACAGTTTACCGAAATATCCCTTTAACGAAAGTGTAGATTGCTGAAATTCAAATTACCGAAAGGCAGCCAATCAGTTTAACTGGTGAGCTGTCCCTTAAATATTGTTTTCATACTAACTGACTTGTACTAGCATACTACAGAGCATGATGGTGGATATTTGCAGGCTAGCAACTGGTGTACTAGGCAAAGTGTATCAGACAGCAAAGTCGCAACACGGAGGTGAAATTTTAGTGATAGATGGCTATCTCTATCAATTAGAGAAAAAGACCAAGATGAGGAAGTACTGAAACTGTAAGTATAAAGTGTCTGAGAAATGTAAGGGCAGAGCAATCACAATTACTGTGACGGCTGGAGAAGAGCTAGTAAAGTCTGTAGACCACTTTTTTTCAGGTGAACCTGAAGAAGTGGAAAAGTACAGGATTCGCCATGAATTGAAACACCGAGCAGCCTATTCCAGGGATGCACCCTGTGTAATTGTAGATGATGCTGTAGTGTCTACGTCTCTAGATTATGCTGCTTATCTAATAGGAGATTGTTTTTGCAAGCTGTTAAGATGGTGCGATCTAAGGGTAGAAGTCCAGCCAGTTATGCAACAGTAGGTTTATATGAAATTGTTGTTGAAAACTTCCCATTGAAGGATGGTTTATTCATGAAGAAAATGTTAATTGATAACTGCAATCAAACCAAAGTAGTTGTATTAACTACGAAGGCAAACCTGAATGATTTAAGTACTGCAAAAATCTGGTTGATGGATGGGACTTACTTTAGAAGAGGTGCAGAGTGTAGCCAATTGTATACAGTTCATTCCGTGGTGAAGTATGGTGGTATAGTAAAAGTGTGCCATTGGTGTTCTGCCTTATGAGTAAGAAGTCATATTGAGCATATAATTACATGTAGAAATGTATATTTGAATTCCTAACAGAATGCTCACTAAGTTGTAATGCTTCCTTCATACTGTGTGACTTTGAGCTTGCAGCTATACAGAGTATTAATCAGAACGTTAGTGGTGTGGTATGTAAGGGATGTTTCTTCCATTTCAGAAGGAACATTTGGCGTAAGGTACAAGGTTTAGGTCTGACATCTCTGTATAATGCAAATATGCACTTTCAACAGTGTGTGAAAGAGTTAGCAGCCTTAGCGTCTGTGGACAAGGATGATGCTTTGGAAACCTTCAATGCACTTAGAGATGAGTTTCCAGTGGAAGGGAAGCCTTTGTTGAAGTATTCTGCAGAATGGTATCTGTTGGGTAAGCCTAGAAAGTTTAATACAAGGTCTTCTTGTTTTATAAGATTTCCTTCACTGTTTCCTGTCAACTTTTGAAACATCAGTATTCTAAATTAGATAAATTTGCCAAGAACACAAAATGCAGTGGAAACATGGCACAGGAGGTTAAGACGTATAGCTGGCAAGCATTTATTTGATTTGTACAGTATTTTGCTAGCTGTTGTACGGGAACAGAATAGGATTGATGAAGTATGACATCGTATGTCTGCTGCATGCCCACCTTCCCCAAAAAAGAAAGCACTTATTTGTTGACAGGAGCAGTTCCAAGTTATGTTTGCAAATAAGGCAGAATATACTCAGTTGCAGTATGTGAAAGCGATTGCAAATTTGCTGAAGATATGAACAGGAACTGTGTTTGTTTCTGCTGTATATAGTTATTTGTTCAGAGAAGTTTGGGTTTCCCATTGCTGACTGCTGTGCGTTTTGAAGTTTAATATTTAGTTTTGTGTTTTGGGATCACTTGTGTGTTGCTGCATTTATCCGCCAATACATTTTTTTGGTGATTTTGCACTTGGTGAAATGCATTTTCGGCAGTTTTCAGTTTCAGTAGATTGTGTCTGTTGAATTCACATTCGGTGATTTGCACATTCGTGAATTAGTACCAGATCCGACAGAGGTTGGAATGCATTGGTAGGAAGCGAGTCTGCTTGAGGGCAGGCTTAATCTGGATGTTCATTATTCAATCTGCTAGATGTAGATTTTCTGCAAGATGGTATTTATTTATTTAATTATTATATGTGTTTTACTGAGATAGACCAAACTGGTCAGAAAACTACCTATTTAAACTGGAGGTCTGGGAAAAGTGCACCGCAAAAATTATAACATTACATAAAGAACATAGCAAACAGAGTCATACAAGTAACCATAAAATATATACAATTTAAACACAGTATCACTAAGTAACATCATGTAATGAGCTATGAAACTTTTTCCTGGGGAGAAAAGCACAGGAAAAATGCATAAAGAAAATAGTAAATGGAGGTTCATAGGTTCATAGGTGGGTACTAGGCTATCTGCCCAAAGGCATTTATAAGCCTAGCCAGAATGTGTTGGCTTTCGCCGTCCCCTTAGATTAGTTCCCTGTGCCTCTGTCCAGCAGAGCCACTGAAGTGATCCCCGAGGTAAACTTTCTGTTTTCCATCCACTCGTCAAGGTTTCTTTTGAAGAGTGTTAGCAAGGAGCTCTGCCTAATGTAGATTGGGATCTTGTTCTAAAGCATGGGAAGTCTCTGGGACAGGAATCTATCCCACCAGCATGTCCTATTTATTGTTGTGGTAAGGTTTAGATCCCTAGAGCATGTGGCTCGAGGGGATAAGGTTTTATTTAGGTGGAGCATGTCCATCAATTTTGGGTTGGACATGGCCTTGTATGTCAGGCAGAGATCACCTCTAAGTAGGCGGCATGCAACCGAGTACAACTGGAGTTTCTTCAGTCGAGCTGCATAGGGCATCTGTTTTTGGCCATTGATCCTATTGGTGAGGTACTTCTGTGGTCTTTTCAGCTGTTGCAGGTGTCTTGTAAGCTACATCCCAAATGGGGCATTGTACTCTAAGATGGGTCTGATGAGAGATGAGTAGAGGGGCATAATGACCTCTTTTGATCTGGATACAAACCCTTTTGTGATTAGGTGGGCCACGTAGAAGGATTTTCTAACCATGTTGGCAATGTGATTATCAAAGCTGAGATTACTATCTACTTGGGTCCCGAGATCCCTTATTACATCTTCCGTATTTAGGGGACTACCACCTATGTGGTAGTTTGTGGGTACTTTGTTTTTTCCAAAGGGGATGACTGTGCACTTTTTGGCATTTAGCTTGAGGCCATGATTTTGACACCAGGTATCCATCTCAGTGAGACCCTTTTGGAGGATGTCTGTGTCAGCCAGAGAGTCAATTAGAGCCCCTAGTTTACAGTTGACTGCAAACTTGGTCAGCCATAGTCCTCCTGTGCTTGCCTGTACCTCTGAGAAGTATATGTCAAACAGAAGGGGGTCAAATGTAAAAAGAATATTGTTAATTAATAGCAGCATCATGTAAAGAGCTATGAGACATATCTGGAAATTAACTTGATAGAAGGAATGAAAAGAAGGAAATGGAAGGTTAGTATTAAGAGGTGAGAAATGTTTTAGACCAGGTAGAAGGAAGAAGATGGAGGTCTATGTTTAGCCATCAAATGAAAAATCACCAAATAGCATTACATCATAAATGACATTCACCAAAACATCCTCATGTGGCCGCTAATTACATATACCAACTTTGAGATCGCACAACAGTGGGGAAAGGGCACATTTCCTTATTCCTACTGTAATGCAATCTTACTTGAACAGCTTGAAAAACAACATGTTTAACAACATATGCCATTCGATGATTTGTCTGTTTGATAGGCAGTCATAGACCCAGAGGAGAGAGAGGTAGAGAGCAAGGATGAGATTTTTAGGATCAATAACTAAGGGTATAGTGCTTGGAAACAAAGGGGAAATTAAGGGGCAGGACATTTAACAGCCAGGAACTGTATATGTACAGAACCAGGTATCTTTTAGGTGTTCACTTTTTTGTGCCTTAAAATTGTTTGTGTTTACTGTGTTTCTTATAGTTAAAGGAAGGGAGTTCCAAATTTTGACCAGGAAAGAGGAATACAAAGAATCACCAACTGGACTTTTGACTTTTTGTAACAGTTAGTAACATTTTGTCAGTGGATATCAGTTGTCTACTTGGGTTATAAAGCTGAAGAATGTTTTTTCAAACTAGACCATTTGTCTGGATAATAGATGAGATTATGGGAAGTGACTAGTTTGGAATGTGTAACCCAGCCACTGGGGATGCACAAGCCAGTGTATTTCTTGTGCCGGTCCCAAGCCCAGATAAATGGGGAGGGTTACGTCAGGAAGGGCATCCAGTATAAAACCTCTGCCAAGTAACATGTGGACCGCAATACAGATTTCCATACTGGATTGATCGAGGCCCGGGTTAACAACGACCGCTACCAGTGCTGTTAGCCAACAGGGTGCTGGCGGAAATTGGGCTACTTTTGGCCGAAGGAGAACAAGAGGGGGAAGGCATGCCCTAAAGCAAAAAGAGAGGAGGAAGGTTAGGAGTGTAGTAGTGAGGGTAGGAACTTTGAATGTTGGCAGTATGACTGGTATAGCGAGAGAGCTAGCTGATATGATGGAGAGAAGGAAGGTTGATATATTGTGTGTGCAAGAGACCAGATGGAAGGGGAGTAAGGCCAGGTGTATAGGAGGTGGGTTCAAATTGTTCTATCATGGTGTAAATGGGAGGAGAAATGGGGTAGGGGTTATCCTGAAGGAAGAGTATGCCAAGTGTTTTGGAGTTGAAAAGAGTGTTGGATAGAGTGATGTTTATGAAGCTGGAAATTGATGGTGTAATGATGAATGTTAGTGCATACTCTCTGCAAGTTGGGTGTACGATGGATGAGAAAGAAAAATTTGGGAGTGAGCTGGAAAAAGTGGTGGTGAGTGTACCCACGGGTGAGAGACTGGTGATTGGAGCAGATTTCAATGGGCATGTTGGTGAAAGGAACAGAGGAGATGAGGAAGTGACGGGTAGGTATGGTGTTAAAGAGAGGAATGCAGAAGGTCAGATGGTAGTGGATTTTGTGAAAAGGATGGACATGGTCAATATGTATTTTAAGAAGAGGGAGAAGCATAGGGTGACAAACAAGAGTGTAGGAAATTTCACACTAGTGGATTATATCCTATGCAGTTGGGTCAGTCTGAAGGAGATTGGAGACTGTAAAGTGGCGACAGGGGAAAGTGTAGTTAGGCAGCATAGAATGGTGGTCTGTAGGATGACGTTGGTGATCAAGAAGAGGAGGACAAGTGTGAGAGCAGTGCCAAGGATCAAATGGTGGAAGCTGAAAAAGGGTGATTGTGAGGTGGAGTTCAGGGAAGAGTTAAAACAGGCACTGGGGGGCAGTGAAGAGTTACCGTCTAGCTGGGTAACTACAGCAGAGATGGTAGGGGAAGGGGTTTGGTGTGACATCTGGACAGAGGAAGAAGGACAAGGAGACCTGGTGGTGGAATGAGGAAGCACAGGAGAGTATACAGAGGAAGAGGCTGGCGAAGAAGAAGTGGAATTGTCAGAGAGATGAAGAAAGTAGACAGGAGTATAAGGAGGTGAGGAGCATGGCAAAGAGAGAGGTGGCGAAGGCTAAGGGTAAGGCATATGGAGAGTTGTATGAAAGGCTGGACACTGAAGAAGGAGAAAAGGGCCTGTACTGATTGGCTAGACAGAGGGACCGAGCTGGGAAAGATGTGCAGCAGGTAAGGGTGATAAAGGATAGTGAGGGCAACATACTCACAAGTGAGGAGAGTGTGTTGAGCAGATGGAAAGAGTACTTTGAGGGGCTGATGAATGAAGAAAATGAGAGAGAGAGGAGGTTGGATGATGTGGGGATAGTGAATCAGGAAGTGAAACAGATTAGCAAGGAGGAAGTATGGACAGCTATGAAGAGGATGAAGAACAGCAAGGCTGTTGGCCCAGATGACATACCAGTGGAAGTATGGATGTACTTAGGAGTTTAATGAAATCTTTGAAAGTCAGAGGATGCCTGAGGAGTGGAGAAAAGTGTTTTGGTACCTATTTTTAAGAATAAGGGTGATGTGCAGAGCTGTAGTAACTACAGAGGGATAAAACTGATCAGTCACAGCTTGAAGTTATGGGAAAGAATAGTGGAAGCTAGGTTAAGAAGGGAGGTGATGATTAGTGATCGGAGGTGATGATTAGTGATCAGCAGTATGGTTTCATGCTGGGAAAGAGCACTACAGATGTGATGTTTGCTCTGAGAGTGTTGATGGAGAAATATAGAGAAGGTCAGAAGGAGTTGCATTGTGTCTTTGTGTACGTGGAGAAAGCATATGATAGGGTGCCTTGAGAGGAGTTGTGGTATTGTATGAGGAAGTCAGGAGTGGCAGAGAAGTATGTAAGAGTGGTACAGGATATGTACAAGGGTAGTGTGACAGTGGTGAAGTCTGCAGTGGGAGTGACAGATGCGTTTAAGGTGGAGGTCAGATTACATAAAGGATCAGCTCTGAGCCCTTTCTTATTTGCAATGGTGATGGACAGGTTGACAGACAAGATCAGACAGGAGGCCCCATGGACTATGATGTTTGCAGATGACATTGTGATCTGTAGTGAGAGTAGGGACCAGGTTAAGGGGGACCCTATAGAGGTGGAGATATGCTCTAGAGAGGAGAGAAATGAAGGTCAGCAGGACTAAGACAGAATGTGTGTATGTGAATGAGAGGGAGGATAGAGGAATGGTGAAGATGCAGGGAGTAGAGTTGGCGAAGGTGGAAGAGTTTAAGTACTTGGGATCAACAGTTCAGAGTAATGGTGAGTGTGAAAGAGAGGTGAAGACAAGAGTATAGGCAGTGTGGAATGGGTGAAGAAGAGTGTCAGGAGTCATTTATGACAGACGGGTACCAGTAAGAGTGAAAGGGAAGGTCTACAAGAGGATAGTGAGACTAGCTATGTTGTATGGGTTGGAGATGGTGGCATTGACAAAAAGGCAGGAGTCAGAGCTGGAAGTGGCAGAGTTAAAGATGTTAAGATTTGCACTGGGTGTGACAAGGATGGACAGGATTAGGAATCAGTATATTAGAGGGTCAGTTCAGGTTGGACGGTTTAGACACAAAGTCAGAGAGGCGAGATTGCATTGGTTTGGACATGTGCTGAGGAGGGATGCTGGGTATATTGGGGAAAAGGATGCTAAGGATGGAGCTGCCATGTAAGAGGAAAAGAGGAAGGCCTAAGATAAGGTTTATGGATGTGGCGAGAGAGGACATGCAGGTGGTTGGTGTGACAGAGCAAGATGCAGAGGACAGGAAGAAATGGAAACAGAGGATCCACTGTAGCGACCCCTAACAGGAACAGCCAAAAGAGAAGAAGACTAGTTGGGAAAGTGTAAGGTAATGCCTTAGCTCTAACCACTGATTCTTTTAAGACCAAACAAGGATATGTCCTATACTGATGGTTGGTGCTAAATCTTACCACCTTATTATAGGAGTCGTCCAAGACTGAGACTTGAATGGATTGTAGGTTAATTAATATGGCAGCAGCATAAAGTAGTGTAGAGATGAGAAGGGATTAAGCAGTACTTTTTCTGGCATTGTCTGTGAGGTTTTATTTGACTCTACAGAGAGCAACTAGCTTTTGGTGGGTGCTTTTACTGCTTGTTTTATGTGATGATCACATTTTAAACTTTCATCAATACTGATTCCTTGAAACTTAGTTAGACTAACCAGTTCCTTGTTGGTGTTAGAGAAAGCCATATTGAAATAATTTCTGGTGTCATTTAAATGCTTTGGGGTAAATAAGATAATTTTTTAGGGTTAAAGAGCAACTGTGTATCAGACAGCCAGGTCTCTATGGTGGAGGAAGACTCTTGGGTGAATTGTTTTAATTTATCTATGCTTTTAGTAAAACTGTATGATAGTAGCTTGCTTAGAAGCTAGGTGGAAATCATTAATGAGTATATTAAGCAACAGGGTGACCGAAAATGAATCCTTGATGGACTCCCACTGTAATGAGAAAGAAAGAAAGAGGAAATGTAATTTTGTCATTTTACAGCCTGTTGTCTATTGAGAGGTAGCTGGATAACCAAGATAGTGAAGTTTAATGTATTCCTATGCATGCTAGTTTTTGAAGCAATTTCTAGTGGGATACTGTGGCTTGTCTGGTCAGGATAAAACAGACGAACATTCATGGGTTCAGTTCAAGCAGCTTTATTACACACAAACACATCAGAAATGAAGTTTTGTAACTTAAACTTAAATAAACTTTTAAACAGCTTGACTACCGCACCCATACATGTTAACACTCGCTGTTCACTCAAAATGGCATTGCTGCCTACACATGCTCAGTATTTATATGCATATGCTACATCTGGAAATGCTTCTTAAAGGTACATGCACATACTCTGATCTACAAACACCATGTCAAAAGCTTTGGATAATCTAAGAAATGTGTTGATATTCAGGTCTCTGAGTTTCAATACTGGTTAACAAGTGTTATAAAACTAAGAAGAGCTATACCTGTACTATGAAAATGATGGAAATCATGCTTTGAGGGGGAATTAGGCAGCTGTCAGTGAGAAAGCTGAAGAGTTGAGACTGGGTACACTTCTCCATAATTTTTGAGAGTGGAGTCAGAATTGCTATAGGCCTGAAGTTTGAGATCTCATTGAATCTCCACCTTTATGGAGAGGGAGAATGCAGTACCTTTTTCATAGGATTGAAATATAGTTTTCAGTGATGGAGCAGTTAATAATGATAGAGACTGAAAATCTAGGTCATCAGCAACAATTTTTAAGTACTCAGATGGTATGTTATAAGGGGCAAGGGTGATATGTTTTATGGTTAGTAATAGTTTTTTGATTGTAGAAACTGAGAGTGTTTTGGGGGCTAAAAGGGTAGGAGAGGAGCTTGTGTCTGCCTGTGCTGAGGGTTTGATAAGAGAGATTACTGTTTGGATGAAGTGGGTATTGAATTTGCTGGCTGTGCTGTCAGTATAGTTAAATGAAGTAGCTGTAGCTTGTGTTTGATTATATCAGCTGGCTTATCATAGTCCAAAAATGGTGTTGGTGTTATAAGTTGCTGCCTATATATTAATATAGTATTTTTCTAATCAATTTTGATTAGATTTTTAGTGGCATTTCTAAGATGTTTATAGTACTGTGGGCAACTGTGGTTTTAACTTGTTTTCGTTTTTCCCAGATATGTCTGTCTCTCTCTCTCTCTCTCTCTCTCTCTCTTTCTTTCACAAGCAATTTAGTACTTTTTGAAAGCCAGGGTGCTGGATTCAATTTAATTCTTTTAGTTCTTATTGAGGTTAGTTCATTCAGTATGTAAAGGAAAACTGAGTTGAATATTGCTACAGCATCACCAAGTAGAAGGAACTGAAAAACCTGTCAGCTGACCAGTTTTAGTGCTGCAATGAATTTGTTTTTACTGAAGGAAGGGTTAAAGCAAGATTGTACCAATACTGTTTTTGGTTAGGTTTATGATATCTTATTGCAAAGATGGATAGGTGATCACTTAAGGTATCACGTAAGGGACCTATTGAGTAGATTTTGTTTGGGGCATTAGAGAGAATCCAATCAAAGGAAGAAATTCTACCAGAGTTTTTGTTGTACCCTGCGGGACTTGAGACAAGCTGAGTGAAACCTTATAGATTAATGACATTAGATGGACTGTTACTGTTGATAGTTTGCCAATCAATATTCAGGCCTCCTAAAATAAATGTCTCAAGTGAGATGTTGCCTGATACCCAAAAGATAAGTTCTTCAGCAGTAACAATGTTATTTCCTGGTGGAGGTAAGCTCCTATAATGCAAAGGCTTTTGTTAACATTAATTTGCAAGGATTCTATAATTATTTTGTCATTGAAGAGTCAGAGTGGGCTTATATAACATCTACGGCTGTTTAAAGTGGGTCTAGATCACATAGTCGAAGTTTAATAACTTCGAACATGGAATGTTCGAACCATCCCGTTCGAAGTTAAAAAAAACTTTAACTATGGATAAAAAAGAAAAAAAAAGAAAAGAAAACAAGATAAACTGTTGTAAGCAGGAGGGCAAGCCCCCCTGCACCCCCCACACCCCCCACAACCCCCGCTACTTAAATTTAGCATCTCTGAGATTGCACCACATTGAACAAAATGGAAACCTCCCCTTACAGAGATGTCCATTGAAACATGCAAACTTCTGCAAATTCAAACTTATGGTCTCGACCATATGAGGTTCAAACTTGCAGAAGTTCGACTATCTGATAGGAACCCATTTAAAGTATTTTTGTAGCTAATGGACACCCCACCACCTTTTCATGGGTTCTGTCAAGTCTTAAGGTATTACATCCTGGAGGTAAGATTTCATCTTTTCTTTCTTGCTTAAGCCAAGTTTCTCTGGCTATTAGTATATGTGAGGGGTGGCAGGCTACCTAGATATCCACAACACTAGGTTGTTTCTTACATTTCTAAGGTTAGCTGTATAAAGATGGTGAGCACATGGTTTGAGGGATGACTATTTTGTGATGGGCAGACTTATTATTTTGTTGAATGGTTGCAGGAAATGCATTACAATGGATGTTACCACATACTGTCAAGTGAAAAAAGAGCAGGGAGTATGTTTATGGGTGTTTGAATTTTGACCGTGGTCTAGAGGAAGGCTTGTTAATTATATTGCTGTGGGTGTAATACTTTATTTTAAAGAGGTGGACAATAGCAAAGAAAAAGAGACTAGAGGCTATTAATAGTTGGAGATGTGTACTGTTTGGGAAATGAATGGGGTGGGTATGGAGAGTTGTATATACAGGTAGATTTTGCTAAGATGTACGGGAGGCAGCAGCTATTAGGAATAATAATAGTTACATAGCATAGCAGCACTGTAGATTTGAAGTAAGAAGAAAAAATAATTTTTAAAACTAGGGAGTAGATTGAGGGTAGTACTGGCGTAGGGTTAAAGGAAAAAGTAGAAGAGCATGTTGTAATGCAGCAGGAGGGTAGGAGACAAAAAAAGAGAAGCTTAGCTAAAGGTCTGATTGGCTGGAGTATTAGAGATGTGAGAAAAATCTGACTGGGGAATGTCTATAGTTATGTGTATACCTTTATGAGGGGAGGGAGATAGGTGGAGTTCTGTAGTTAAATGGAGGTGGCTGGGGAATTGGGGTTGAAAATGGAGCATATTAGGCAACAATACCCATTCCAGAAGCTGGTAATCACTGTGGGCATGTTCACAGTGAAGAAGACAGAAGCTAAGTTATCATACAGGTAATTGCTATACAGGTTTCTTCTACTGTTAAAATGCATTTAAAATAAAAATACACTGCTTTACAAAATCAATGTGCAGAACAGAGTACACTTGTATCTCTACAGCTGAAAAAAAGTGTAAATCTGTGTTATCTCGGCTTACTGGTGGAGGGGGTGACATGGATGGTCATAGGAAACGTGGAAGGAACTAAAAGGCTAGCAATTCTGGAAGTAAACATGCAAGTCTCTGTGTATTTAACACTACACAGTGGACATTTATATTTGATGTTTTATAATGAATATCAGTTAGATTAACTCTATTAATTCACCTCTGCATTCATAAATTAATGCATCCATTCACAGGAATTTGTATTTCTCAGGATAAATAAACAGCTTGATTTCAAAACAGTTCCAGTGTTCTCCTATATGTAGTCCAGCCTGTCTTACATTCAGAGAGTCTTTACATCCTCAAGTTTGAGGAACACAAGACAAACCCTAACTCAGTGCATATTGTGGAGACCTGCAAAAGCTCTAGTCTTGAGTTTTCAGAGTTTTTCCAGTTTAAATTCAGTTAGATTGGCTACAAAGAACATTAATGTGGTTTGTCTTTGCATTCTGCTCAATGTGAGCTGGTCATTGTATTGCTATGATTGCAAAACTAGTCTGCATTCACTGGAGCCAGTCATTCTCAAAGCTATGTGGTTCTCTATGAAATAAGGACTTCTTCCATCCATTTCTAGAGTCATTAATCACTCCCAGTCTCATGAAAAAAAAAACATCATCCGGATCTGAATCATCTGGAGAAACACCACTGTCTCCAAATTTTCATTTATAAGTGTGATTATAAGAAAATGATATGTTGGTGATCTTGAAAATTACTTTTTGGTGACAGGATACGAAAGTAATATGTCAAGAAGCATTCTGGAGCCTATAATTGAACTAAAGAGTACAAATACAGCAGCACTTAACAATCCTTATAGGAGGATTTTAAAGAACCTATGGAAAACAAATCTAAAGACAGTTGTATCTTGACTTTTACTGTTGACTATTACAGCATCATTAATATTATTAGAGAGAATTGGGCCATGATTGCTGAAAGCGTGTATCTAATGGACATCCTTGGAGGAGCTCCTTTCTTTGTGTATAGGAAAGCCAGAAACATCAGGAGTTGGGTTGAAGGTAGGCCCAGACCATTGGATACATGCATCAATAAGTGTGGAGCCAACTGTGTTTTTTTGTCAGCATATACAGGAGAGAGACATGTTTTTTCTGCCCTTATTTAAGGAAACTAATTAAAACCAATGCAAGAGGTGACTGTAACTCAATGCAGGTGGTTTACAGGGCAAGCTGCAATGACTGTGAAGCATTCTATGTGGGGAAAATGCTCAACAGACTTAAAAGAAAGAGTTCAGGCCATCTTTCCAAAATTAGAGCAAAGTGCAAGAATAATGCACTGGCTCGGCACCTGCACCTTCACAAATGACACACTGGTTTTAAATTTCAAATTATTGATTGTGTGGACCTTTTGGAACCGGAACAAGACATTCCTAATCATTTAGAGAAATGTGAACTACTGTGGCAGCTGAAACTGAACTCCTTTATAAAACCGGGGCCTAATTATTATTGCTCCATAAAAAGCATACTAGAATTGCCCCACTGCTTAAAAGACTATTAAAAGTCTGATATGGGACTGATTAATGCTGATATCGCACTCTATTATTATACATGCTAATATTTTTATAAACAAATATCAAACATTGCAAATATTTTACAATGAAAATAAATGACATTGGTGTTGTTTTCTGATACTTTTACCCATTTAAACTAAATGCTTTCTTAGTTAGATGCCACACTTGAACAGATCCTCAGGGCATTAATGTTTTATTTCTAACATTTTTCACTATTTATTCCTAGCATTTTTCACTGCATTTCCACCTTAACAATTATAGCTATGGTTTTCGGCCTACTTAGGTGTTCACTTGTAGATTTTATAAACATGTTCATTTATATTATGATGTTTTTACACACAGACCTGATGAAGTATTTATTTGGTATGAAAGTGATCTTTGTTAAAAGTGTTTCAGTTTATGCATTACTAATATTTATTCGGATAGATGTTTGGTGGTAGATCTTTTTGTTAGTTAATTAGTTAATCATTTTGTTAGTGAGTTGGTTTCTTTATTAATAAAGTTTAGATTAGTAGGTCAGCCTACATATTTTAATTTATCTCTAGCTTTCAAGTTTCAGTTCTAAGGTAGCACAGTCTCAGTTTATGCTATGGTGTTAAAGAGAAGGGGGACTTGGTTAAAGGAATGAGTTTAATGTTTTTATTGCTCTTAACAGAACTGTCTGTAACCACTCCTTTGCTTAAAATAACATGATTATATATAATGTCTTTAATGATTTTCATTATACTCAACTAGGATCACTTGTTTGTGTGTTTCAATAAAGAATATTCCATTTTTAACTCAACTGTTGACTACCTACTATTTTATTATTTTGTATTACATATTTTTAAGTTTGAATTTTATTGGTGAACTAGGTGCATAACATATTTCAAGGAGTGAACTTCACACTCTCCACACTGTGAAGTTTCTGCTTGGTTTGCTTTAGACCCAGTATAGGTTGCATACCGGGTTTTCTGAGACTTTGAGGGATACCACAGATTTTTCTTTTTGTGAATGTATTACTATAGCAATAACCCATGGCTGGATTTACCCAAGCATGGGGTGGTTTGGTCATGAGGGCGAAGCCCAAGTGACCAAACAAAGCCGACTGTGGGTAAATCCAGCATTACCCACACCCAGCCATGGGTTATTGCTATTATACAATCGTGTAAGTTTGTTTTGTGTTATCTTTGTGTTGTTATTTAGGTTTTTGTTTGCTTTATTTTGTATTCTTCCACTTTTTGTGAGATAAAATAGTCCACACTTTCAGTTTGTGTTTAAATACAAATTATTAATTTTTCAAGAGATGTTAGGAAATAATTATATAAGTAGATATAGTTTTAAAGCTTTTGGTATGTCTTCATGTTGTAGTTTCTTTTATATTTCTGTATTGGTTCTGACTTGATGGTTGTCTATGCTCAGATGTTGGCTTGAATTCTTGTTAGTGTAGTACCTATAATGAGAGTGTTTATAGTTAGTTACATGTTTATATATATGATCCTTTATATATATATATATATATATATATATATATATATATATATATATATATATTTATTTATTTATTTATTGATATGGTTTTGGTTATATATAAGTATACATTTACTTACTTATTTTGTTGGGTTTCTATGTTGTAGATGCTTATTGTTCCATTGTTTATAATTTGTTTGTCTTGTGTTTTTTCTGGTTCATTTTCCAGGTATGGATGTTCTGTGTTATGGAGTTTCATTTTTTTTTTCTTGGTCCATTGTCTGTTGTATTATTGATATTATCTTCATGTATTGGATTTTTTTGGTGTTTCTTGTTGTGTTCCAGATATTATTTTTCCCCATGTTTTAAATTCATCTACTGATGGTTGGTAATAGGATCGTAGTGATGGTTCACTTTTATGTTCTGTCACAGTCATTATTTGTCTGCTTCCATCCCTGATCATGACAGTAATGTTACTGCTGTTGCTCTTAAGGAGTGGTTTGTGTATCTCTTTGATAGGTTTGCTTGTTTGCAGATTTCTGGTAGCATGTTTGAAAGATAATGTATTCCCATCGGTTGTGTTAAGTACCATGTTTCCATTTTGTCAAGTACATGTTGTGGATGTCTTTTTGGGTGGAGGAACAGTTCTTTTGTATTAGGTGGCCTTTTTTGTAAGTATTTTTTTAAACTTTTTACAGGACATAAACGGTCTGTGCGGTTTTCAAACATGAATCCTCTTAGCAAATGTGTTGTAACATCATGTTCTTTGTGGTTTTTTTGTATGTTCGTTAAATGTTTTGTTACATATTCTGTGCCATCTGTATCTTTGTTTATTGTAAAACTGTCTTCTGTGAGGTATCGTATTCCTTCATTCCCACGTCGTGCGAAGTGTAGCTGTATATCAAACTAAACTTTTCTTATGAGTCTGTCTACTGTGTTTGGGGAAAGTACTTGGCTGTTTTTCAGTTGTGTTATTTCTTGTATTGTGAGTGGGTGGTGTTCTGCTGTATCTTTTCCTTGTCTTCTGTAATTTTTAATTACGGACTTAAATACGTTATTTGCATTTGTTAGACTTATATCTGTTATTATGTTAATCTTTCTATATAATAGTGGGTTGTTTATATATCTGTAAAGTCCTGCACATAAGGATACAAATGCACTTATTACTTGTTCTTCCCCTTTTCTGTTTCGCACTGTAGCATAGAATTCTCGAATTATTGTGTTTAAGTTTTCTAGTGTAATAGTGTGGAAGTCTATGTTGTAGTTTTTTTTGTTTTTGCCAGTTTTGAAATATGTTTATAGCCCACTGTGCTTGTTTTCTTGTACTTGATTCTTCTTTTTCTAATTCTAGTGTTTCTATTTCTTTAGGAGTTTTTTTCTGCATGTCTTTTGTTAGGTTTCTGTGTGGAATAGGATTTTAATGTTTTTTTACCTTTTTGAAGTGTATGACTTGTCACACTGTTGTCTTCTCTATGGGACATGTTATGCTGTAGTACTTCCTGTTCTTGTAGTTGGAGAACTTCCTTGCCTGTTGATGGTTTCATCGTGGTTTCTGGTCTGTTAAATATTTCTTCAATTTCATTATTACTTATTAGTTCAAAGTTTACTTCCATTTTTTTTAAATTTTTTTTGTATGGTATCTCTCGTTTTGGTGGTTTTTCATGCCTCACTTTGTAGTCTTTGTGTTTAAGAAGGTTCATGCAGGTTTTTGAAGGAATGTTATCAAACTGGCAGATGGTGCTGGGAAAAATACAGTTTAAGTACTTTAGAACGTAATAACATGTGCAGTTATACTTTATTAATATATAGTTATGTTGCAAATCTGGTCCAGTTTTAATGCACAACAACTTTTAAAAAGATCCTTTAATGCAGTTATATTAATTGCTCACAAGATGGTGATGTAGTATGCGGTTTTAGAAGGAATATGCTGGTTGTGGAAGTTATGTATGGTGTGTCTGTTTGTGTGTGTGATCTTATGCTAACTGTGAGGTTTATGGATATTTAGTCATTTACTTGACGGAGGCACACAGTGGGTAGGAGTTGTGAGGTAAATAGGTATGGTATATTGTTTTGTACCGTCGTTTTGGTTGAGTTTGATCGCAGTAATACTTGGGGCTCTGATGCAGGTTTTAGCATGCAGCAAAATATGGATTATGGAAATGGGGATTTGGTTAACATAGGAGATGGTTTGCTTTCTCCCGATTCTTTGCCCGCCATTCTGACTTGTACTGCTCATGGAATAGTGGAGCTAAATTGAGGCGAGTGCTTTTTTTTTTGGGAGGGGGTTTGCTGCCTTTATTTTTAATGCATACCTTTTAGGGTTCCTTAATTGTGTATAGTTATCATAGGCAAAATAACAAACTGCAATGTGGTCCCTGTGTTGGAAACCACCAAATACAGCATACGCTTATTTTCTCTAAAATATACTGTCAAATGCGTGCCAATCGTTTGATCAGAATTCACGCTGCTACAAGTGTTTTGTTGCTAATATGTTACTGCTTTATTTACAAAAAATGTATTAGAAAAATAATGCTGCTGGGGAAAATCTACTATCGCTGGCAAGTTGATGTCTGTAAAAGATGTAAGATCTGCTACTACCTGGGGAATGTTCATAGTGACGTTGGTGTAAATGCATTTGTTGGCTACTGGTTTTAGATTTGGGAGTTTACCACAGATTAAGGCTATGCTTTCCTAATGAGTTCAAGCTTTTGATTTGTTGCTTTTATTGTGTCATTTAATTAGAGAGAGAAAGAGAGAGAGAGAGAGAGAGAGAGAGTTATTCTGCTTGGCCACGAGTGCTGCTGAAAAGTACGGAAAGGAAGTTTTAATATAGTGAGAGGATCATTTTGTGGAGAATGTTGGTTATGAATTCTGTATACTGTATTCGCAGCTGCATAATACATTAGCGGTCGGACTTTTTAGTTTGGTTACTATGGATTTACAATGTGCATGCTGGTTGGATTGGGCAATCATCGTGCATGTTTCTCAGCTTTCCCGAGTTGCCATTGTATAATTAAGCAATAACCGACAATGTGGTGTGGTATATTGAAGATTTACCCACAGTTGGTGTGGTTTAATCATGATGGCGAAGCCCGAGTAATTAAATAAAGTCAATGTACCACAACCACGGAGTCAGTTATTGCTATTATACAATGACATTATTTAAGAAAAAAATACTTTTCTTAAATAATGTCTTTGTGTAATGGCTCATTACTGTTCGTCTGCTGGTTGTGGTACACTGGTTCCTTGTTTTGATGTACTGAGCATGCATATGGGACTGGCGTCCCATGCATACCCAGTACATCAATGCTTTGAAATGGAAGCAACGAAGAAAAGAAAGTCAATGTTGCTCCGTTTTGTCTTTTGTTTTATTTGTTAAAAAAAATGTTTTGAGCACTTTATACCAATGGAAAAAAGTCCGGACGACCGGACCTTTTTCCGTTGGTATATTGTGGGATTTACAATGGGCACGCTGGCCAATCAGCATGCACGTTTTGCAATATTAATGGGGGGGTCATTGTATAATATCTGATATCTTATGACATCTTTATGCTTGCCGGTTTAGTTTTTGACCAGGGTGCAGAATTAATACAATTCAGATTCAGATTGTTAGTGACTTCCTTATAGCCAGGGATCGACTTGTTATATTCCATCTTGAGCTTCCTTGATCTCCTTTTTGTATTTGATGAAGTAAATTATAGCACAGTGAATGAGTATCTGAAAGTCATCTGAAGCTGTTTCTAGCAGCATATCTTACTGATTTGTCTCTTACCCTCTAGAGCATTCACAGAGCTTTGTAACTGGATTTACTTCCCCTGATAATCATATCTGGATTTTGGTGTGACAGTGGGCTCTATCTTGGCCCTCTTGTTTCTCACTGTGTACATGCTGCCCATTAGGGAGGCTATTTAAAACACCGCAATTTCTTATTAATCAAAGATAAATAATATGATAGCAAGCTTTATCTGTCTTTGATGCCTTTCACTCAGGAGAGTATGCCTGCTCTTACCAATCTCAAAGACTGTTTACAGTCAGTTATAAACTTAAAGTCATCCTGGCAAAGAGTGAAACAATCCTGGTGTATGCAGTTGTTCAGCAATAATCTTTTCTTCCATTTCCTCCTCCTGTATCATACAGAAAAATGGAATTTGCTTCTCGAGACTAACACTTAAGAAGCAGGTATGAAACATAAGTAAAACATATTTTCTTTTGAAGAATATTGCTTATGCCCAGAAATGTATTCCACCATTGGATGTTGCAACTGTGATCCATGTATAGATATCATCTCTCCTGGGTAGTTTGTTGGCTGGGGATTTACAGTCATCCAAAAAGTTGTTTGGAGATACCATGCTTACCAAGCTGTAAAGATAACATTTGATTTGACCAAGCTGTGAGCGCTGGCTACAATCAGACAGTAAATCATACAACCAGGCTAAATAAGATACTGGACATTTTATGGGATAGGAAAGGCCCTAGGTTAATAAACATGGAAATTTGTCTGGGGCATAGTAATTCAGACTATTTTAGTGGTATCTGTGATCTATTAGCTGCCAAAGAAAATGTTTGTCTTTTGTATAAATTATGTGATTCATTATTTGGCAAACTAGATTCTAGAAAACAGTTAATTATTACAATGGGACTGGAGATGTGATGTACAAGTCCATGATATTTCTCCATTATGGAGATGTTTTTATTAGAAAATGGTGGTCATTTTTGAAAATGATATTTCTACACTCTATAAGGAAAACACTTCAGAGAAATTAAGTAATGGATAGTACAAAGACTTTGATAAAAGATCAGTTTTGGAAAATATTTAGATAATTTCCTTGAGTAAGAAACAAACACAATGTTAGAGAAAGAGAGAGGCAGAGAGAAGAGAAAGTGAGATGTTTATTGAGGAATAAAACGTAGTTAATGAAAACTAATTATGACAGCAACTGATGAAGTCTCTCTTGGTAAGAGATGAAAACACTTAATTTTATTGGATTTTATTATTTTATTAAAAGAAGCGTAAACCCTGGTGGAGTTTGGTGCATTCTATACATATGAAAGCATCTTAGCCTTGCACACAGTAAGTGATAAAACATCTCTCTTTAAATATGGATGAAATCACACTAAGTGGATACAGAACAATCTCACCCTTAAGAATGCAAATACCATTTTGTCAGATGGAAGGGGGATTGTAGACTTACAATGTAAATATTTTGATTTTCCTATGACAAAAAAGATATAGATAATATGCAGCCATTTCAGTAATGGCAGATCAGTATTTGTGTTTACTGATATCTGAAGAAATGGTATCCCAGGCACTAAACTGAATTAGATCAGTCTCATTAGCAGGGCCAAATGGGTTAAATGATTTCTTTACAAATAAGATCAAAAGCTCTATCGATGCATGCTGTACTTATTTGCTTCAAATGTCATTATTAAACTTATATATTCCAGTTGTGTGGAGGGAAGTGTGATGATGTGAGGCAGTGCCAGCTGTGCCAGGGGAATAGGGCAATGCATGTGTAACATATGCTAATACAGCTAGCTGGAGTTCTGTAAAGAATTATATGCCATTTGAATATCAAGCTAATTTATACAAATGCTTGTGCAAAAATGTATTTATAAAGTTGCTTGTGTTAAAAATGTATCAACACTGGGTACTGCTGGACAGAAAAGAAATATGTATGTATGTCAGACTGTAGTGTTATAATTGATTAAGTGTATACATTTTAACAGAGAATACTGGAAGGGAAAGGGTTAAGCTCAGCCCAGCTACCCTAAGAAAAATAGCCTGAAATAAAATGAATTGGTTTAGGCTTTATCTCACAGGTCAGAATGCAGCCAGAGATGCAATGTATGTAAAAAGCCTGGGCTGGGATTCTGCTCTATTGTCCTTAGTGGTGAACTAATTGTTACCCTGGGGTGCCAGAGAATGGCTTGTTAGTTTCTGCAGGAAGGATGGAAGAGTTGGAATTGTTTTACAGTTTCCAGATGCTGTAATAAACCTTAACTAATGTTTTATGTGTGTATTGTGACACATCAGTGCCACATCCTGGCTCAGTTTGTAATGAGAGGGTAGTGTGGGAACCACACAGTCAGGTGACCAGATGTGATATCATTCTGTAGGCAGCACTGACATTGTATTTGAATATGAGTGAGAGATGTGAGGAGTGCATTTTATTTTTGGACCTGAGGACCTGACAAGACATTCATCCACTTCCATCTTACCTTGCTTTAGTAAGTAACTAGGGAACAGTAATTCTTCAGTCAGTTAAAAAAATATAGTGAGATTAGCTAAATGTTGTTTTTTTTTTCTATATCTGAGTCTTTCAATCTGTGTTTTTTTATATTTCATGTGAATGAAACTCTGGTGTTTATTGTAAATAGATATCCAGTATTTTCATGATTTTTTAAATTAGTTATTATTAAATATATCTAAACCTTTCATTGTGGCTGGTCTTTTAGAAAATATTTAACCTTTGATAGTACTTGCATTTCTTTAGTGGCACTGTGGCTCCACATTCCTGAAAGTCTTAATGCTTAGTTAAGCACTACCATTCATATAAGTATTAATTTTACTAAATGTAAATAGGTACCCTGGTAAGAGCCTTAAAGTAGCTGGCTTCAGGTGTTTTGGTGGCAGTAAATCTACCTTATAATGTGGGTGGAGGTGGCAGAGTGAGTAAGCTGTGTCAACCTTTCCCAGGTGTGTGTGTGTGTGTGTGTGTGTGTGTGTGTGTGTGTGTGTGAAAATCAAATCTCAAAGATAGTATGTGTGACAACTACTTTGAACGGGGACACTGAGAACACTGTATTTCACAGAAAGGGTGGTGGAGGACTTAACTTGGAACACCCAGTTAATGACTCAACTCTGTAGTGGTCAGTGGGGAGTTTTATTTGGGGCCTGGAGAAAAAGCCAAGCCCCAGGACTGGAGTATGCATTCCCTGTTTGCTCTTAAGGGAAATTGTACTTGGTGCAGATGACTGCATCTGAAAATAATGTGTGACTATTTTTCTCACAGTGAACGTTCCCCACCAGTTTGGTGAGGATTGAGGCTCCTTGATCACTGGCCCAGAGGAGGGACATCAAAGGAAGCAATAGCTGTAGTATTTTTACATGAAAGTAATGAGAACACTGTAAATGCCCACAGAGCCATTTGCAATATAAAGGAAAGCTTAGTATGGGTAGTTCTCGCAGTACTGTCAACAAATGTACATTTAGTCTATGATCCTAACCCAGATGGCTTTAATACTCGTACATCTTCTGCAACCAACTAATTGAATTTTATGCTAACAATGTGATTTGCAAATTAAATACAAATCTACCAATGGATAGTATATATATATATATATATATATATATACCTCTCAAACGCTTTTGATCATATTCACCATTGCTCTATTTTAGAAACAGTCAACCTGAATACAAATTAAAACAACTGTAGTTGGATTAGGAATTATCCGAAATTCAGTACATGTGTAGTTACTGCTCAGAACAATTTATCTAACAACAGAGTTATGTAACTATACTGTATATAGGGTCCTAATTTGTTTAATGCATTTACACCAACCTTTTCTCTGTCTGATGGTATACAGACCAACAAATTTGCTGACAACACAAAAACATGGTTATTGGCAACATTGTCATTGGTTATTGGTAATAAGCATGGAACATTATATAATTTTGCAACATTATCTGTATTGCTTTCTTCAGTGGCAATAGAGAACAATATTACTTTCAGGCTGAAAAGTGTATTATTATATACTGTGACCAGTTGAAGGGGTACTATCCATATTCAGTGAGCAGTGAGATTTTAAGTGTCTGGTGCTATTAATTTGGGGATATTAGTGGGTAGTCCCTTATAATTTATGTCAAATGGGAATGCGATATGCTGGAAATATTATTTGCTGAGTTATGACAAGTTTCACACAATTTCATCAAGGTATACAAACATGCTGACCCCATTTACAGCTATGGTCAGAACAAGTAGGAAGTATGGGTCATCATTTTGTGACTAAAACTTGAGATTAGGAAACTGAAAAGGCTACAAAGACATTTCACTAAGAAGATAGAGAGAACAGGTTACCAATAAAGGTTAGAAAGGTTAAAACTGTTTACCTTTGGGTATAGGCTGCTTAGAGGGGACATGCTATCTAGAAAATAAGCTTTAGCAATACTTACATTTCAAATAGCCTATATGATACAAGGAATGATAACATAATAACATGAAGGTAGAAACAGACAAGTTTTATTCAGGTTTAAAAAAGGGATTTTTTTATGTGTGAATGGCTATATGGTGAAGTTACTTACTACTGACTGTTATACTAGCAACACACATTTATAAAATGCTAAATTCTTGATCAATTAATAAACAGGCAGTAGGTTGCATGATCTTCTGTGGATGCAGAATCCTATGACCTACTAAGGTATTGAGAATATAAATGAATCTTCATTGTGACACTGCATTATAATGCCCTATAACCTGGTGTGGCTAGAAAAAGTAGAGTAGCCCATTACAATATTGCTATAGGAAAGTTCTTTTCATGTCTCACCATAAATTTGCAGAGAAAAACTGTACTGGCTCACAGCCACTAATGTGTCTATTCTTTAGATATGTCTTTTGATGTATCAGATGCTACACATTTTAAGACCAGCTGATGTCAAACAGTTTTGGCACTGCCCTGGTTAGACTTTTTATGTCATTAGGTGAGGACTGTTGACTGCTTCAATGGCTTAACCAGAAACATTTGTCAAGTTGTATTTTGTTTACGTTGCTCTGATCCTTTGGAAACTGCTCCAAACCTTGACTCAAACTTTACAATGCTTAAACCTCCTTCAGGATGTCTTTGAAATGCTATTGTTTTAGAAGAATATAGTTATTTATTCTAAACATAATTATACTGCTGTTTTTACCACTTAAATTAACTTTAAATCTGCATATACATGGTTATTTTTTTTTTTTTGCCTGTACAGTGAATAGTAATATGAATATTTTACTATGCTAAATCAGTAAATAAATTGTAAAAAGACACCTTTTTTAAGGACTTTAGCCAATACACTTAGGATACAAAATAGATCAACATTTTTTGTCTTGTTGGAGTCATTTTCTTTGTGTATGGAAATGAAGGTTATTTTGTTTACAGGTATTCTTCTGTCATACAGAATCCTGTTTATGAAGATGGTTGCATGTATGGAAATATTGCAGGATAAACCCTGAGGAGTTAAATGGCAATACATGATTACCTGTAGTATCTTGATTATGTGTAGTATCATGATTACGTGTAGTAGCCAAAGGAATATTAACTCTTTAATGATGACACATTGTGCTTGATAATGGCTGATAACAATGGATTTAATTCATATGTTGGCACATTTGTATGTCTTTTAGCATGGAAGAATATAGTGGCAAGATATTCTACATCAGGGTTTCAATGTATTAGAGCAATCAGGTGCCTAATGCATTCTTTATCAGGGTTCTGCTTGCTTTATTTTTAAAACACATTTATGCATTTAATTATCACTTAAGTCACAGGCACACATACATTAATGGTAAAGAAAACAAACCATGTTAACATTTTTTATTTACATACATTATATATTACATATATGTTCTCTTACTCAAAGCCCTGTCACTATACTTGGTATTCTACAGACTGCTAAGAGGTGACCTATGTCTGGCATACATGGTATCCTCTGACCCATTACCAGTGAATTTACTGCACATCAGAAAGTTAATGGCATAAGAAATACTCAGTCTAGGGATCTTCTGCAACATCAACAGACCTGTTTGGAGGGACAGGTATATCTTGCAGTGAATACTGCTGTTGTGGAACAGACTCCCCATCCACATAAAACAAAGTTCATCCCTATTCGCATTTAAGCAGAACTTAAATCTATGGATGGGAAACAGAAAATCTACTCCAAGACTGCATCCCGTACAACTAATGGACAGAGGCAACTCCTAAAGGCATTACACCATTCATGGGTCCCCTCAAATTATCTATGGTAAGATCCCACTTATTCTCATTGGGGTAATATATAATTACTGGTGATGGGATGGGTAAGGTCAGTTTATAACCAAACGAGATATGCTATTTGAGCACAAAAAAAGGAAATTGACTAGGCTTAAAATGGCATGCAAGGGCAGCTCCAACATACGATACTCAATTCCTGCCGTCCCTTGAACTTCATACCTCTTGGACATTATTCTATATGTATTGCTCCAACAAATTCCACATATTTCTATGTTGTTTTCTTCTCCCCTTTTCTAAAGATCCTACTTCCAGTTATTTTATCTCTTTTACAAATTTCAGTATTCTAAAAGCAGTTGGATTATATTTTGATTTCCATTTCCTGGCAAATTTTTTTGTTTTTGTTTTTTGCAACCCAATAGAATTAAACATCATAAGGTCTTACTATGTCTAGACAATTCAGATCCTGTGTCCCAGCTCAAAAGAATATTTTTTTAATTTACAACCATTTGCTCCCCCAACATTTCTTATAGGGAACACTGTACGGAATTCTTGAAATCTACCAAATCATTACACTCCCAAACATCATGTTCTCAGCTAGCCCTTTCTTTCTCATCACATATCCAACATTTGCTACCTACCTTAGGAAAATTATTTGAAATCTGCTTGGGGTAAAAAAATACCTGTGAAGATACCTTCATGCAAAAATCCTAAACCTTCTGGACTTTATTGCATACTCAGGAGCCATGCACATCTTCAAATTGTTCCCCTATAAATTGTTTTTCCAATCTCTTTTCCCAATCTTTTCTAACCTCCTCTTATTGAATATTATATTTCTCATGCAATATTTTATATGCCCTATTAATTATCCCTTTTTAGAACAGCAGCCTCTTTTCTAGATTTGACATAAAGCTTTACCAGAGGTTTATTTCTAGTAAAGGTTTAGGAACATTTTTGTTTTTTTTCTCCAAAAGTAAACTGACACACCTCCAGAATGTAGCTGTGTTACCTAGGTTTCTTTCTTGCACTGAAATGCAGAATGCCCTGTTTTACAGGTCAAATCTGTTACAAGAAGTAAATTCAAAGGTGATTGTAAGTATACCTGTGCCATTTATCACTGTCGACCTTCTTGAACATCCAGATGTTATACCTCTTCTGCCTAGATGCTTAATAGAGTGATGTTTCCATGCAAGAGTTTCTAGCTTTGGTGCAGTCTCATCTATAGCAAGCATGCCTATGTAAGGTGCTGTGCAACAGTCTTGTAAAGAAAGGAACAGCATTGCTGAGAGTGAATAGGGGTGCATAAGGTAATCATTTTGACATGTTTTGAATCTGTAATGAATACCAACCACTGGAAGCATCTACAGGCTTCTTTAAGTGATTCTAATTATAGATGTCTGCTGAGGACCCTACTTCCATAAGGTGAAGGTAAAGAGAAGATCTTACAAACAGGAAGAGTACTCAACTGTACATTGAAATGCCGACACTTCTTATTAAAATTTATTTCAGTGTGTCCAACATGTGAACAGTTGTATCAGGATATTAGCAGTATAAAATTACAGACTTTCTGAATAGTTAATTCTTTCCACATCTGCAAAGGCAGTGTGTAACATGTATTAAGTATGTGAAAAATGTTGGTGGCAAAGACAAATAAGTGAATTGTGTGGTCCTACGACTGCAGACAGTATTCATTAGGCCCTCTTGGTTTAAGCTGCTCTTTTTTAATATGTATTTATTCAATATTCTTGATAGTGTACATTATTAATACCAACCTATATATATATATATATATATATATATATATATATATATATATATATGGGTTCACTAGACAATGTCGAAATACCGAAATGTCGAATTTCAGTATTTCGGGAATGAATAGTCAAAAGTGCAGATACGTGAAACTGCACTATCTCAAATGTGGAAATGTCGAATCCACTGTCGTGGTGTCATGTTTGTGCTGTGCGGTTTGTGTATTTAGTGAGGAGTCAGGTAAGCAGTGTTTATGTAAGGGTACTGGGTAGGGATTTTAGTATGTGTGTGTAGTGGTGATTTTTGTGTGTTTAGTGTGATCTCGGAGTTAGTATATATATATATATATATATATATATATATATATATATATATATATATATATAAGTAGGGGGTGTGGGTGGTGCAGGCCCCACATGAGAGTGCAGGGGGCTTGCCCACCTGCTTATAGGTAGGGTAGGTGTGTTTGTATGTTGTGTTTGTGTGGGTTGTTTTGTTTGTTGTAGTGTAGATAGGTAAATGGATGTCTGTTTGTTTGTGTAGTGGTGTGTGTATGTGTGTGTGTGTGCGTGTGTATGGTTGTGATTGTGGTTTTTGTGGTTATGGGTTTTCGGGTATGTGGAATTTCAACTATACACTCTCGGAATACTCAAATTCGAAATTTCAGTATTTTGAGATTGTCTAGTGAAGCCTTATATATATATATATATATATATATATATATATATATATATATATATATGTGTGTGTGTGTGTGTGTGTATATGTATATATATATATATATATATAAATATATATATATATATATATATATATATATATATATAGTAAACCTAAAGTAAGGCACACATGGATTTTCTTTCTTAGTAAAGAATGGAAAACATTTGCTAGTTTGTCTGATTAAAATCATATCTTTGAAAATCCATTTAAATGTGTATATAGGAAGGGACGTAACATCAAGAATATATTGGAAGGGACAAACTTCCTTAACCCCACTAATAACAATAACAAAAAAGGGACAGAAAATGCGGGCGTTGTCCATATTGCATTAACATCAAGGAAGGTGATTCTATTCTTTTGAAAAAGAGGAACAAGTATATTACTACTCAAGGTTTTGCCAACTGTAATACCATAGGAGGGATTTATATTGCTACATGTGAAATCTGTGACTCTTTTTACGTTGACAAGACCGAGAGGAAATTGAGGCAGAGAATTTACGAGCATTTATATGAGATAAGGAAAAGAAAAGAAAATAATGCTCTGTTTAAACATCAAAACATTTGTGGCAAAGCTAAAGTCCAGTTTTTTGTCATAGAAGTAGTCCCAGACCCTAGGGGAGGGCCTTGGGAGACTCGGTTGGAATATAGGGAGCTATATTGGCAAATTATTCTTGATGCAAGTTCTGCCCCTGGTTTAAATGAAATGTTATCCTTGAAACCTGTGCTGAAATTGAGATCAGCTAAATTATAGTATGTTATTATTATAATATTTATATTTATATTTTTAAATAATTTTATATATTATATATGCAAGCATTTTACGGTTTATTTTAATAATAATATATGTATATATCTTTTAACAAGATGAACATGCATTTAATTTAATTTCCACAAGATGGTGCTATTTCATTGTATTTTGGATTCAATTTAGCTTCTGCTTTTGAAAAACATTTTTAGAAGCATTTCAGGTTTGTGCTGGTAATACTTATATTTAACAAAGCAATTTTAACTAAGGTTTATGTTTGAAGCATTTAATATAACAAAATATATATACATATCTATTTATTATATCTATTAATTATATATACTTTTGGTTTTAACTTTTAGATTCATTCACCTTTAAGGTTCATGTGTTTTAATGCATTTTGCATGTGTAATTGAATTTGTTCACTCACTGGTTCATTTGAATTAGATTAGTTTATTTATTCATCAAAGGAAGAGAGGTTAGGTATCTGATGAAGTTATTGTGACGAAAACGTATGTGGATTAACTTTACAGCGTTATTGTGCTGTTACTTGTGCTTTGCAATTTCGTTTGCTGTGCTGCTGTGATTTAGCTTGCTGTGGATTGTTTTTGTGCTTGTTCATTAAAGCAGTTGTCTGTTTTTCTGTGCTCCGTGTGTGCCTTGCTTTAGGTTTAATGGTTTCAGAATAAAAGGGACATTGCACCTTATCTGCATTCCTGAAGCTGCGTTATACTCTATAGTTTCTACAGAGTCATGTTGTTTCTAATGGGTCTTGTACTTTATCCTATCAAGGGACAATAGGAAACTAACAGTTATACTGAACATTTCTGACAAAATGTTTGCCACTCATTTTTTTTTTTAATATTTTCTTGCTTTTCTTGATTAAAGGTTGAAATGTGCAAATAAGGGTTGTAATATATTTAATATTTGTTTTTCTCTGTTTAAAGATGTTATAAATATTAAAAAATAGAAAAGAATGCCGGCAAATGTATTTCATGCGAGATAGAGCTAGATAATAAATGAGTAGCCAGAAACCATGCCCTGCATAAGCATTGTAGCTATAAGCACAATAAAGCACATTACAAGGCACTTGATAGAAAGCATGTGACCAGGTCGTAAGAAAGTTGATTTGGGCAGTCCTGTGGTGGTTCAAAGTCCCAGAAACATTGATAGAATTACTGCAAGCTATGTATAAGGACCCAGTGACTCAAATATGAGCACTGTTCATCTTCACAGAAGGGTTCCCAGTGAGAGTGGGTGTGCATCAGGATTCATCTCCAAGTCCATCTTTGAGTCCATTGCTGTTCATAATGGTGGTGGACTACATTAGCAAACAGGTTGGAGGGGACAGATGAACAAAGTTACTGTATACAGTGGGAATTATCTCGATAACGTGTCCTTACTGAGTGGTATTACTTTTCTCCTTTTCTTGAAATGTCTGAGCAATCTTCCTGAGTTCTTATAATCAGTATCTGAGTTATTGAATGATAATGATGTGGAATTACATGTGGACTCTGAGCAAGAACGCCCGCAAAGGATAGGGTAGTGCAATGCAAAAATAAAGGCACATGGGATGAAAAGGATTACAGACAAGACAGTTGTAACGGCAATAAATGGTGGCATTCAGAAGATCTGAGAATTGAAATAGAAGGGAAATAGTGGAACAGGTTAGCAGCTTCACGTATCTGGGAGGGGTGCTGAAGGAGAAGGGTAGTCTGAATGAGGAGGTCAAAGCTAGAATCAGAGGGGCTTCAGCCAACTGGGACAGAGTGTCAGGTGTAGTATATGACAGAAGAATGCCAAAGAAGCAGAAAAGTAAGGTGTACAAAACAGTGGTATGACCAGTACAGCGGTATGGCACATAAACCTGCCCAGTAAAGACAGCGCAGTTGGTAAGCTAGAGATGATGGAGACAAAGTGCCTCAGATGGGTGGTAGGATACACACTGTGGGACAGACAAAGGAATGAGGACATAAGAACAGAAGCCAAAGTAGCTCCAATTGCAGAAAAGGTAAAAGAAAACAGATTATGGTGGTTTGGGCACATGTTCAGAAAAGCAGAAGACAACCTGGTGAAGAAGATTTGGGACAGAAAAGTAGAAGGTAAGAGAAAACAAAGCCATCCAGACCTGTGACAGTCAGGTATGAGTGTTGAAGAAGGCAGGAGAGTGGCACTGAATAGAGAGAGATGGTGACAGTTGACATGATACCCCAACCCCATGTAGAAAATGGGAAAAAGGGGGCTGATGATGATTGATGAATACCACTGACAAATGGGACATTTCAGTGCCACATGACAAATACTGCAGGTGTGACCCAGACAACCATGACACACGTATTAAAATGTTCCTGGCAGTAATCTGCCACAAGGCACAGGAATACATTACATTTTTTAGCATACCACAGGAATGATAGACTGACATGGATAATTTCTGCGACATTGCTAATTTCCATCATGTCCTTGTTGCCATAGATTGCACCATCATCATAAGGAAAGCCCTGTCTGAGGAATGGTGCTGAATGGTTCTGTAATCAAAAGGGATGGTCTCTTTATAACTGTAAGGTAGTGTGCTTAACAGATGCCTTCATTATACACATTATAGAAGCATACATATGAGTGCACATGGGGCTTCAACATGGAAGAAGTGCCCTAAGTGCACAGTTCGTTGAGTGGCCGTGTACCAAAAGGTCTGCTAACAGGCATGTATATCAGCACAGCTAATTAATGTCTGTTGGATACCAACAGGTGGCAGCAGTTATCCCCTGGAACCATGGCTGAAGACACCCCTAAGATTCCCAGTGACACCTGACGAGGATGTGTATAACAAAGTGCTGGTTCCTTAACAGTGTTACCAGAATTCACTTGTAAAACAGCACCACTGTTTTTATGCATTAAATGGTGCTGTTACTAATTTAAAAATCTTGCTTTATGCTGTGGTGATTTTGAATCTGATTTTAGTCTGCTTAGCTCTCTCCTGGTGAGAGAAGTGGCTTCTACTGTTGTTTCTGGACCAGAATTGCTTACTACTGGTCTTTTAGTAGTGTTACCTTTAATTAGTCTCTGCACTATTGCTGTCACCTTTAAAGTTGATGTGTTTACACTATTGTTCTGAGCTGAAGACTAACAAACATGCTTTGAACTCTGCTTCTGTGTTTCACTTAAAACTAGTCCTACTCCATCTGAGGTGACTTGTTTGCATATTTTATGCATTTCTAAACTTTTTTTCAATATTTTATACATAAGTGCCCCATTAAACATCCTATTGTTATGCTGTGGTTGTTTTACTTCTTAAAATGGTTTAGCTGATTCATGTCCAGTGAGAGTAGAGGCTAATGGTGTTGCTTCTGAGCCTGAATATAGTGATAATCATAAAAAAAGAAAAAACACAAATTAGGAATATGCATAGATCTTCAAGACCTGAATAAGTGGATGAAAATGAATAATTGTCTTCTTAAAATGACTAAAACAGTGGTAGCCTTTATATCAAATGTCAAGTTCTTTTCTGGTCATGATGCCAACTAGGGATTCTGGCAGATAAACTAATTTGTGGCAGATGTGCCAGTCATGCCATAGCAAAAATACCTTACATTTTGGGAATTATTAATATCTATAGATTGAATAAATGGCCAAGTTGTAATTCTAAAGCATTTTACCTACAGGTGTGACTCTGTTATTGATAAATGTTTTTATTTATTTTTTTTAGTATATAACATATTTCTTTGTTCAACTGAGCAGAGAGAGATGTTTTCTTGAATACTGTAAGCCATCTTCTAGCTACTGTTTCAAATACTTCGATGGACAAAGTGCAGGCCCCTTCAGATCAGCTCACACTTTTATATAGCAGACTGCCTCATGGTCACAATAAAAAGCTGTATAAAATCACTTGACTTGTAATTTTCCGGAGCCTGAATCAAAAAGACAGATGTATTTATTTATTTAGTTTTGATGTCAGATGTAATACTTTACCTTTGTTGTTAATTGTTACTCATTTCCAGTTTCACTAATCAAGCCATACCACCTCAACTCAAGAGAAAAATATGACTTAAGTGGCTTAGACTTTTAATGAGTCTTCTTACAAAACCAACATTTTTTAATTGTTTCAGTAATAATTGTTTTATATGTTGTTTTCTGTTCATCAAAACAGTCAGTGCTTCAAAAGTAAAAAACACATTTGGTCTGTGGTAGCATTAAATTAAACTCTTCATATAGCTTCATTGATGAGATGTTTACTCAAGCCATGGATGCAGTAATCTGTAGTACAATTTCTATGGTGTTACAGTCCACTGTCTAAAATAGCATGTCATCTGGAACAAATTTGAATTCCAAAGTCTTTTATGCTTTTAACATATCTCATTTATAGTCTCTCTCTCTCTCTCTCTCTCACACACACACACACACACACACACACACACACACAAAGATATGCAGTTCTCTGGTAGTGAGTGATTCTAAATTCAGAAAAAAATCTGAATCCTATTTTTATGGAGTAATGGGACTTGTATTCTCTAATCACATAGCTGGAATGCTTGCCTGTTTGTGTTTGCATAACCCATCAGTTCTATTTTATTTGTTTTCAGTTATTTTATAGCTCTTGCATTTATGGTCTGTCACATTTTTACTTTGCCTAATATGCTGGCTAGCAAAATCCCATCCATCTTATTTTAACTATTTTGCTTTTGCCTGCCTACTTGTGAACTGACTTAAATTACTCTAGGAAAAAAGTGACATATTGAAAATTATTAGCCAATGAATACTTGTAAGCACAAATCTTACAAGGCAAATGTAAGGTTGTAACCCTCAAACAGAAAGCACTGTATTTATTATACTTGAAACAAATAAGCATTTTTATTGGGGTTGTGACTATTATGATCCTGTGTCCTTCAAAAGGCAAATGTCAATACTTTACTTAAAATACTGACCAAGTTCACCTAATAATCGTTATTATATTCATAAAAGCCCCATTTAGAATTCTTTAATTTGTTTATGCTGAATTATGAAAGTTAGAGCTTAAAGAAGTACAATATAGTGAGAACAACTACTATCACTTTTCAGAGATATAGAACTTAAAATAACCATAGTGCTTGATTATCTAATTGACTGTTTTCAGGAGCTGTTGGTGTCAATTTGAGCGCCTTTGTGTATTTGTTAATATTTTCTTCCATCAATATGTGGACGTTCAACTGATAGTACAACCTCACATCATACAATTGTTTAATCCTGCCCATGAAATCAAAGGTGAGCTTTCTTGTTATTATTAATAGTGTCAAAATGGCACATCTGAAAACAAGTCAGGGTTGTTACTCATTAAATGCAGCTGTTCAACATGTTCTTAATGTTCTCTCAGCACTTACAAGTGAAGTACTTCTGTCAAATATTAATGCAGTGATTTTGTCAGGAGGTTAGTGCTCGTATATTATTAAATTAGTGCTTCGATAGCTTATTTGGTAGTTTATGATTATGTAGCACTCAGCAATGGCATAGCTGCTAAGATATTGCAGTCTTTCTCTCACTATATATTTAGTCTACATACATGAATTATTTTGTGAAATTTAAGTGGGAAACATAAAATTAGAAAAAATATTATTTAAAATGCATTGGGCTATAGCCTTTATAGCTCATTCAACTTGTGTAAGGCTTTAGCAATATATGGATAACTGTGAGAACACACAAAGAAAATCCAGATATTCCTTTAATCCTTTATTATTAATTTCTCAGTATCTACTTTGTACTCTTCAGGGCTTAGCACATTGCTGAATGCAATGCTTTATTTTATAGCTTTTAAGCAAGCCATAGGAATGAGAAAATGCAGAGCATTTTACTTAATTATCTAAACAGTACACTTCAAGCACTTGAACTATTCAGAAAAGCTTCATCAATTATCATACTATTTTGTTTTTCTTATAGGTTAGTTAGAGGTGACCTCTACCTGGTTTATAATGCAATGTGTGTGTTCCAGTTCTGATTGAAAGTCTAAACCTAGAGCATAGTACTTAGGAGATAACAACAGACTAGAGAACCTAATACAAAAGCAATAGCTACATTACAAAACACATGCCAAGATTATGGAAGATGCCCATTGCCATCAGAAGGTTATATGGCCATGAAGCTTCTTGAAGGCCAGTATGCCATAATTTTGAATTTCAAACCTAGTGAGTACAGTGAGATCAGTTATGAAGGCCCCACCCATTTAGTTTCTTAACCTTGAATTATCTTCTGTGTCCTCGCTTTCTACTAAAAAAAACTTTATGTTTTTATGGTATTTAAACCTCCCATTTTAGCTGCTTTGGGTTGTTTGCACTGTTTTTAACTCATTGTGAGGTATTCCAGCTACACATTTTCCTTTAGAAACACTTGTGTGATCACCTTGAAGTACTCCTCTTAGACCTTCCACCCTTTAACTCCTTAGTGCTCTCTGGCCTCTCTCCCTCAGATTCTGACAAATATGGATGGACAATTTCCTATGGTTTCTCCTGCCAGTCTGGTTAATATGGGCATTCTGAGACAGCGTAGCAACTGGATCATGTACATGGACAACCTCCTACTACTACCACCTAGGAACACAATTTGTGAGAGAGGCAATTACAATAAGAACCGAGAGTCTATGCTCTCTCCCTCACAGGCCAGTATATCTGGCACTGAGAAGGTTGTCAACACAAAAACCACACCTCAAACACCACCCACACCTACACAACTCACATCCACATATGCGGAGGTCCTCAACAAAAACATACCCAAACAAAAGAGACCTCTGAGGCAAAAACACATGCGGACTCCAATGTCCACCACACCACACACCTGTGTCTCACAGCCACTAAGGCCTAAACATAAACCCAACGTATTAGGTTTATAGATTAGTACTAGGCTAATTGCCCTTTTGGACCATTTTAAGCCTATCCAATTATCCCATGTGAAAATCAAACCTTGCACCTTATATCTGTAAAGCAAACACTTTAACCATTATGCCAACCTCCCAGCCTTTAACAAAAATCTTAATTACTGCAAAGCAACACAATTAATAGCAACAAATGAGTGCTTAAGAACAAACAAATACTGATTTGCTTATAATGCAACCAGTTTCACCACACTGTCTTCTAAAGTTAGGAAAATTTCAACTAGAGAAGGAGATTTCTCAATGGATAAAGAAAACATTAATAGTTTAGCTGACAACCAGCATGTTTTCGTCAACAGATAGGAATTCAGATCACTCAGGGCAAAACTGTGCAGACCATGAAAGAATAAGCAAGCTCCACATAAGTGCTAATCAGAAATCAGGACTGGACCCCATACACTGTAGTTGTGAGAAGGATTTGAAACACTGGGCCGTAATGCTCATATCACCCTCAAATATCATTCTGACACAACTATTCAGTCTGACATACAGAAGGGCTAACAGAGAGGCAACAAATGTGGTGAAAGCATCAAAGGTGTAAATTGAAAGGGAGCTTACAGTAAGCCCTGAAATAGGAACAAAAGCTTAAGAGCATATCTGAAGATGAAAGAAGATGACCTCCTACAGAAAGAAATTTAGACAGTTATTTCCTTACTTGGCCTCTGAGTACTTTATTTTTCCCTTTGGCTTTGTCTGTTGATGATGGCCAGCCAGCTAATGGAGCTCTGGCAATTGCTTGGACTGTTATATCTACCAGGAAGTGTCAGCTTGTGTGTGTTGAATGCTTGCAGAGTTTACAGTGACATCTGTGTTATGCATTTATGCTTCCTGTTTGCCCTAATCTAGATGCCTGCTGCCTTAGAATATAATATCATATGAGTATATCATATCATATAGACTATCATAGGAGACTCCATTGTGAGACACACAGATGTGACCCTCACCAGGCTGGTTAAGAAGAAAGTCATGGTTAGTTGTTTGTCAGGTACCAGAATCGACCACATCATCCATTCACTCATGTCTCTCAACAACAGGTACTTTTATGACTCTGTCATAGTCCATGTTGGCGTGAATTACTTGAGACATACCTCCCTGGACTATATCAAGAGAGACATGATTGAGCTCGCTGAATATATGTACCAAGCATGTATGTTCCTAACCTTAACCAGCATTTTGCAATCACAAGAAATGATGCCTTAATACAAAAATGATTGAGTTTAACAATTGGCTTAGGTTCTGGTGTCATTCGAAGGGTATCCAGTATCTGACAGCCTGGGAAGACATGATCGACAGACCACGATAGTTTGCCAGAGAAGGTCTGCATCTATCTCCCTTTGGCTTCAGGCTTCTGGCAAAGGCTCTTGTCTCCCCCATAGTGCTTTTTTAGGGAATGCCATGAGATAAAAACTACCAACATGAACATTTTATCAAAACACAAATTAAATGTCATGCTGCTAAATGCTAGGATTATAAACATGAAACTGCACTCATTGCAAGCATTCTTAACCCTGGAAGATGCTGACATTTGCGCAGTCAAAGAAACCTAGTTCAAAGCTGTGGAAGGCACTCCAGCCATACAAGGCTACTCATCCTATCATACATTCAGACCCCAAACTGTGAGCAGCAAAGCAAAAGGAGGTGGAGTTGCAATAAATATTAAAGACATACACACCTCCTGGCTGGTCAAACAGTATGGCGCACAGGAGACACTCCAGGTGCAGTTAACTATTGACAAGTTGCCTATTCAAATCATAGCTAGCTACAGGCCCCCAAATTTGACACAAGATGACCAGTCCACCTATCTGGACCTCTTCAAAACTATCAAGATACAACCCTTTACCCTGATGCTGGGTGACTTTAACTATCCAACCATAGACTGGAAGAACTACTCATGCCAAAACAGAAATACCCAGAGATTCCTTGATTTCATCAGAGCAAATGCCTTAGACCAGCTAGTCAACACCCCCACGAGAGGTGATAATATCTTGGACTTTGTATTAACCAACATGAGTAACCACTGCAGCATCCCTACAGTGCCATCCTCCCTGGTAAGATCTGACCAGAAAATCACCATTTCCTGAGACCCCCCCCCCAGCTAGGGTCAAACAAAAAAAACTTCTCCAAAGCTAATTACAACCTCAGTGGCAGCTGGTGACTTCAAATCAAAGGGGGGGCTGCAGGGGACAGCTGAATGGGTGGGGCCAATGGGAAGGGGTGCGGCCAACTAGAAAGGGGAGGAGCTATGCTCAAAACCACAAAAACTAAATATACTGCCCTGGGTGCCAAACCGTCATTATGAGAGTCCAATCAAGGCAAAATTATGTGTAGAAGAATAAAAATATTTCAATGCATTGGCTGCATGACAGCTTAATATCTAGATGGAAACAAAAAAGGTTGTGAGGCATGAAAAAATAAATTACTTTTTTTAAATACATTAATGGAATGCCAGTCAAAATCAAGTATAAGAAAAACAAGAAATACATTAATGGAATGCCAGTCAAAATCAAGTATAAGAAAAACAAGCAGCACTCAACTCAAACCACTTTTTGCACTGCAGTTCTAATTATAATTTATATTCAGCTTTATTAAAGTACCAAGTAACATGCTGAAAGTAGAAATCTATGATGCCTCCACTTGTAAAAATGTTCCTTATCCAAAAAAAAAAAAGACCTGCTGCCTGACATCTGCTTGTTTCATGGGGAAAACATGATCAAAGTAAAAAATGAAAAGCAAACAAGAAATAAGCTCAAGATACATTGCTTAAAAGGATTACTGTACAGGTTATGGACCACACGATTGGCATTCTGTTTACGGGTATAGCCTGCAGAGATGACTGAAGTCTCCAAGTGTAATGAGACTCTTAAAATAATGTAATCCTGTCCTTTATTACAAATACTGTCATATGCATTTCAATACCCAAGGCTTATACATTATCTAGTTAAGTATTCTCTACATGGCAACAGCAAGGCTTTCAATGTTGGCAGTTCTTTAACAGTATGCTTATTAAAGCTTACTTGCATCTTGCAATCTCAGCCAAGCTTACCTGATGGTCATTAAAGTATTGCTACTTAAACACAGAGCAACAGGTATTTTGAGTAATAAGCATAAATCAACAGTACAAAAAATATGACAAAAAACAGACCATTCTGTAAAAATCAAGGACAGATGAAAAGCCACTCTAGTACTTGTGTCTACCTTGGATGGGTGGGGATACTCTGCTCATTTACACTGCATAACTACTCCTTGCCTTGCTTCGACACATCCAGAGTCACTACATGGGGGAGTGGGGTGCAACAAGTATGTCACAGTTTGAAATGTCTCTGGCTGACTTGTGATGGCCCTGACACATTTTGTCATACCTCTCAACCTCAGAGCAAGAAATCTGGACAAAGCCATACAAAGAAATGGGACAAAGGCCCAAAAATAAGGACAATTTTTAAAATATTGCTCTTATAAACTTAGAAAATAATAGAGGTCTTGCATTAGTATGAATTTTCTGAATGGTATGAAATCTGAAACTCAAATGTCTGTCATTATTTTCTAACTTCAGTGTTTAACGATTTGTCACTAATTTGCCAAAAAAACACAATTTTATGAAAAATGGACCAAAATGTGGATGTAAAAATATAAAATAGCAACACAATACAGCTGGGAACCTGTCAAAGAAGGGACACTTTAATATTAGTACTGCTAACTTGAGCAGCTGACAAAATAAAATAATCTACATGCATTTCTGAAATAAAAGTAATCTGATTAGTTATTTCTTAATTATAAACCCTCCATGTTTTCTTCCAAAATTGCTATTTTGCGGAGGGATCATTAGGGGAAGAGCAACATTTTGAGCCAAAATCAGGGACAGTTGAGAGGTTTGGCTATGCCTAATTCTGTAAAGCAATTTATTTGCATGTACCTCTCAACCTGTAATGCAATAAATCTGGACAAGGCCAAATATATTGGGGGGAACATATAAACAGTACTAAAAATTGCTCTTGTATAAACTTAGACAGTTGATAGAACAGGTCTTACTTTAGCATGCATTTTTCTGAATGTTATGAAGTCTGAAATTCAGTGTGTCGTTATTTAGTGACTTAATTCCTAAATGATTTGCCAGAAAAACCATAAATTTTATGAGGAACAAAACCAAAAATAAGAAGCAAAAAATATATTCATTCTTTGAAAATCTGGACAGTTGGGAGGTATAGTTCAGCTGGGGCTGCCTAAGTTTGCCACCCTTCCCCCTCACAAAATCATGGTCGAATGGAGCCTCCCCCTGCAGCCATTACTTGGCTATTTCACTCCATTTACCATAAACACTAATGTGCATACTGATTTACTTCTATGATGATTTGAACTTCATTTGAAAGTTTATTTTGCATTTTACAGCACAAACACTAAGACATCTGCTAAACAAACTTGGCATTAAAACTTCTCTGACCTTGAAACTCACATTCATTTAAACATTGAAACCCAAATTCAAAGAAAATACATTTTACCCATGGCAGATAAAGATTAATTCTGGGCTGTTTTCAAATCATAGGTCCCTTGCATATGAAACATCCATGTGCTCTTTGATACACCTTCCTATTGCTTTGAACATTTTTCCAGTAAACAATGAAACAAAACGCATGCACCAATGACAAAACTGCCCAATTCAGAACATTTTCATCATAAAAGTCTACTCAAACTTCTACAGTCCACTATTATCAGTAAATATGCACAATTCTACAGTTCACCATTATCAGTAAATATGCACAATCTCCGAAGTAGTAAAAAAGTCATCTAAATAATTCCACGTTAAATAAATCTGTAATGAAGAGGTTGCTGCTAGCAAACTCCTTTATATTTCACGGTTTCATCGAAAAATAAAGTGTCTGATGCCCCTGAGGAATAAATTGCCTAAATTACATAAAAATAAGCTAGTAATATTGCAATAGGAAATAGATGGCAACCTGATAACAGGCTCATAGTTAGTATCTTAACTTTCAGTACGACAGCATTCATCCTTTATGGGAGTAGAACCAACAACCTTCTACATCAAAGCAAGTACACAACCTGTTGTGCTATTAGCAATGCGAGCTGACTTAGCATAATCAACACTAAACTTCTCTTCCTCTGCAGCTCTCAGCTCCTTGTAAAATCTACTCAATACTCAACTGCATCTCAACTTTGCAGCACAACAAATCTGGGAAAAGCCAAATTTATTGGGGTGGGTCAAAAGGGCAAAAAACATTGATACATTAAACATTGCTTGTATAATCTTGGAAAGCTGCTAGAATAAAATGCTGTGTTACCACCATACATTTTACTGCCAAGGTCCCTGTGCAAAAGAGTCAGAACATACCACTATGCCAAATCACCTGCTTTGTGAAAGAAAAATGCTGTGTTACCACCATAAATTTTACTGCCAAGGTCCCTGTGCAAAACAGTCAGAGCAACATACCACTACGCCAAATAAGCTGCTTTGTGAAAGAGAGTAAGACTGAAACTTAAATGGCTATCATTTAATGAATTCAGTTCTCACCATAGCTGTCAAACTCTTAGCACAAAACACCTGGACAAACCCAGTAATGAGGGAATACAGCCCTCAAACATATTCAGTGAATTCAGTTCTTGCCATAGCTGTCAATCTTAGCACAAAAAACCTGGACAAAGCCAATAACAGGATAATGCAGTCCCAAAATAAGGACAAATTTCAAATAGTCATCTTATAAACTTAGAAAATTGCTAGAATAAAAGGTTGTGTTACTATATATTTATTGCTAGAATAAAAGGTTGTTTTACTATGTATTTTCTGAAGAATATGAAGTCTGAAATTCAAATGCCTGTCAATTTTACTTCTGATGGAACAAAAACAATTTTCAGCAGAGGCCCAGGGAGAAATACTGTAGACACGTGTCTTTGTAAAATGGCAGGACACCAGAGCAAATCCACACAAGCACAGGGATAAGATGCAGACTCCACACAGAAGGCACCCCAGCCAAGAATCAAACCAGAAAACCTATAGCTGCGAGGCAACAATACTACCACTGCATCATCAAATATGTAAGAAATTAAACATTCAAAAACCTGAAGTCTATAATTCAAATGCCTGTCAATTTTATTTAACATTTGTTAATCAGGACAGTCTGACTTGGAACAGAAAAACAATTTTCAGCAGAGGCCCAGGAAGAAATAATGCAGACATGTCTTTGTAACATGGGAGGACACAAAAGCAAACCCACACAAACACAGGGAGAAGATACAGACCCCACAAAGAAGGCACCCCAGCCAAGAATTAAACCTGAGAACCTGTAGCTGTGAAACAACAATGCTACCACTGCACCATCAAATACCACGCATTGCAACATTTACAAACCTCAGACATTATGAGGAACAGATCAGATCAAATATGAGGCAAAAATCTGCAATTTATTTTACAAATGGTGGTGGGTAGGGAATTCAGGTCTTTAACACATGCATACAAGGTACAGGGTTCAAGCCTGAGATATTCCCTACCACACCACCATGAGTGTAACCACCAGTATAGGGCATTTTCACACACACTCACACACCCCTTACCTGTAGCTGAAACACCAGACCCCATAAATCCACATCCCTGTAGCTGCAGATAATATAATGATAAAATTCTATAATTGGTATTTTCACATTAACCACAATGAGTCTGATTTTGTGTAAATCACAGATGTGCAATTTGACATAGTAGAATAGAATCATGTGTGTGCATAGCTATTGTTAAACACCTTCAAAACCTTCAAAACCCACAGCTGACTCAGATTATCTGTGGCTATGTGGCACCTCATAATGACTGAATTCTATCAGCTGAGTTGTAAGGCAAAAAAAGAGGATGAAACTTGATTTCTCATGCTAAAAAATCATATAGTACATTAATGTGAACATTTTTATATGTTATCTATATTAGTTCAGACAATGTCTTATCTCCCATCATTAGAACAACAACCAGCATGTCTTTGTTGTGGTACCATGCTGCCTGAGTTCCTTCTCAACTTCTCATCTTTCCTGAGTTTTTTTTTTATTTTCTTAATTTGACCTAAGTCTTTAGTTTCTTATGAGATCCATATCTATAAACAGTGCTTCTAATTAGGCAATTAAAAGCTTGCACTTTTCCAATAAATATAGCAATGTTGTACCCAGCAATTCATTTGGGGTACAATGCAGACTCCACACAAAGGCATTTCATCTAGAAACCTTATAAGAGAACCAGTAGCTGTGAGGTAGCAATGCTAGCCTCTGATATTTCCCTGCCATTTAGCTTACCCTTCCTACTTACCTGGTATACTTCTGCACCGTCACTCTGTTCTTCTTCTTCTAACTTCTTTCTTCTTCTACTACTTCTTTCTTCTGTTCTTCAGCAAAATAAAAAAAAAAAAATCTAATGGCAAATTAATAAGTATCAGCGTCGGTGTTAAAATCCTTCCTGTGTGAATGACTCAGTCACAATCTAATCAATCCCACAACTGGATTACTGTTTGATTCTCGCTCTTTTCCCAGCACATAAAGCCCGGGAAGAGAGCGACAACCAATCAGCAGCCTTTAGCCCAGCAAGCATGTCATGTACGTCGCAGTCCGAGCCCCTTCCAATTCTATGCGGTTTGGAACCGCATAGACTGCTGGGCATCACAATGATGCCTTAATTAGTCCCCCGGGCTGCAATGAAAACAAACAAAAAAAATCTTTATTTAAAACCGCCGCAACCTGAGGCGGTTAAAGTCGATAAGATACTTCCGAGTCACGGACTCGGAGACAAACTGTCACAAAGAAAGTAATTTTTAAGTAAAAGTAAACCAAAAAAATAATACTGTGCTACACAAAAAGGTACATTTTCTTTTTTTTAGCTGAGGGGGCTGCAGTCCAGCAGTCCGATGCCACGAGCCCCTGTACAGCCTCCTGAGGGAAGTTTAGACAGCTTCACAGCCCTATCCCCCTCCATAGGATCTAGCACATATGTCCAAACCTACACCAAAGTACTATACAAGCATTTATAAAATTGCAAGAAATCAGAAATACGAGAAAGGACAAAATCATCCCCCTCAAAGAACAGTAAACCTATCTAGTGGATATCTGCAATAAATAAACTCTGTAATAAAAGGAAAAAATTGCTGTCCAGGACCAAGAAGGAGCAGATGGCTAATTGTATGCAGTCTCTCCTTAGCATGAACAAGCAAATAAGAGCAATAGTGAAATCCTCCAAAGCAAACTTCAAGTCCAAAGTGGCCACATCTACTAAGGACAATCATAAGGCCTTCTTCACATATGCCTGCAGTCTTGAAGCACTGAGATCTGATGGTCAAAGACACCACATACACAAATGCCATAGATATAGCCAACCTGCTGGCAGACAGGTTCAGTGAAAACTTCACTCATCTGTCCCTCCATCAGTAAATCAGGACATCCACAACACCTGATCCTCTTCCTTTATCTCTAGGGAGCAAGTCATTACTACCCTCTCCAAGGAAAAAAAATGCAGCCTCCATGGGACCCAATAATATCCCAGGCTGCATCCTACATGAACTCAGGCAGGAACTTGCAGCACTATTAGACACCCTAGTCAACCAAAGCCTGAGTACCAGCTGCATCCCAGTCAAGTGGAGGACAGCCACTGTCATCCATTTGCACAAAGGTGGAAAGTCCACCAATCCAGGAAATTATAGACCCATCAACCTGACTAGCCTGATCTGCAATGCCATGGAACAGATTGTCATGGACATCATTAACAAGGACATTGGCAACCTCCAAACATTCGATCCCACACAGTTTGGATTTGTCAAGGGGAGGTCATGCCTGTTAAATATGGTCGATTTCTTTGAGACAGTCACCAAAGCCATGGATGAGGGGAAGATGGTGCACACCACCTACCTTGACCTGGCCAAAGCCTTCAATACTATTTCCCACTTGGGTATAATACATTAAGTCACTCAACTATGCATCAATTTGCATGTTACCAGATGGGTAGCAAACTGGCTCGCTGATAGAACCCACCTAGTCAAACTAAGGGAATCCACCTCAAGCAGTAGACCAGTAATGAGTGATGAACTCCAGGGATCGGTCTTGGGGCCCCTCTTGTTTGGGATATACTTTTTTGAGGTACAGACCAAAACCAGTGTGCTATGGCTGACCAAGTTTGCAGATGACTGCAAGCTGGGCACTGTCATCAATTCCCCTAGTGATGTGGACATCCTCCAAGAGGTTCTCACCCAAACAAATGACTGATGCCAGAATCATAGCCTCAGTCTGAATGCCAAAAAATGCATCATTTCCCCTTTGGGGAGAGTGATGTCCCCACAAATGATCACATTAATAACAAAATCCTAAGCATGTACTCAGTTATAAGGGACTTGGGCACCCAGGTTGATAGCAAATTGACTTGACTATCATATTGCCTCCGTTGTATGGAAAGTTTTTTATGTGGTTCACCTCATTAGTAAAGGTATCTCATCCAGTGACAAGGAGGTCATAACATCCCTGTATTCTTCCCTTATAGAATCCATTATTGAGTACAATGCCCCTTTTGGCATGTACCTCACAAAGCACATGCAGCAGCTGGAGAGAGACCACAGTGGTTCCTCACCAGGAAAATCCAGGGCCTCAAACATCTACCCTACACAGATAGGCTAAAAGCCTTGTCCCTCTACTCAGTCTCATATCGACTCCTCAGAGGTGACCTCTGTCTGGCATACAAGACAATCTCAGACCCCGTCTTGATGGGACTGCTACATATCTGCAAGTCTAGCTCCACTCGAGTAACCTGCATGTGTGGCCTCAGCCTGGTCTGCGACATCAGTAGGACTTGTTGGCGGGACAGATTTGTGTCCCAGCAACTCCCCCTTCTGTGGAATAGACTCCCCCTCCACATCAAGCAGAGTATCTCATTAACCTTTGTAAGCGCAACCTGGATAACTGGATGGGGAAGAGAAAATAAATCCCTAGGATTCCATTTGTGTCCATGCTGGACAGGGTCATCGGGTGCTGACTTGTCAGAACATGGGCTAAATTCTTGGCTAGGCTTCTAAGGGCCAATAGTTTAGTAACTTCCTATGAAACCTATAATGTTGCTCAACACGTATAAGAGAAATAATATTGGACTAAATTTCAGCATTTCATTACTGGCTGCATGTGTGCACACATGTGCGCTCACACACACACACACACACACACACACACACACACACACACACACACACACACACACACACACACACACTCACAAGAGACACACATACAAAAACATATGTGCCTGTGCACATGCGTATATATATATATATATATATATATATGTGTGTGTTTGCAAACACACACGCACATGCACACACACACACACGCACGCACACACAAAACACATATGCATGTGCACATTCGTACACACAAAAACATACTTGCATGCACACACAAACACACAGGCACACACATAAACACACGCAGACACAGACACATATACACACAAAAGTGCATGCACACACATGTATTCATAGAAAAGTATGCATACACACACACCCACACAAACATACACACACAAACATACACACACACACACACACACACACACACACACACACACACACACACACACACACACACACACACACACACACACACATGCATGCACGCATGTGCACACAGAAAAGCATAAATGCATGCGCACACACACACAGACACACACACATAATACATGCACATACATACAAAGCAACAACCTGTGTGAAAATTCCACAGGGATAAAAATGCAGATCATAGCAGAAGGCATGTCAGCTGAGAATCAAACCAGAATACACAGAACCACACTTGGGAAAGGAATTTGCTTAAAATTTTGGCATAGTGACCTTTTACCTGAAATTTTAGGGCAATCACCTAGCTTCATGCCATAAAAGGGCAACAGCCACATTGAGAACCAGGTGGCCTGAGTTAGATTAATGGTTTGGGTAATGAAATAGCTGAGCAGGGGAGCTTAGCAGATTCAGACCCATGAGACAGGAGCATTGCAAGCAGTTTGTAGTGCTTTGACAGCTGTTTGGAGATATCAGACTATGTATGCATTCATCTTCATATGTGAAGGGAATGCTCAATCTCATAGCAACAGGCATAGCTGACCCTTGGGGGTGTCAGCATGAGTATCATCCACTGTCAAGCAGCTAGGGTTAAACACAAAAGAAAAATGGAATACATGCTGATGGGTGTATGGATAACCATCTTCTTTGACTGGGAATTAATGAAATGACAGACTGAAGAAGGCCAGACAGCTTGCAAACAGTGGAAAACATTATTTCTTTGCAGTAGTATTAACATCTAGAAACAATGAGAAGCAGTTTATTTAAGTAAACCTCGTAATGCTTTCTTGAGTAATTGACTATCTCCTGAATCATATTAATGTTTTTAAGATAATTTTTCAGGTGCAGATTTGCTTCTGATTTTCATTTTGAAAATGTTTGCATTAGTGTAGGAGTGATGCATTTAAAAATCACATATTATGATAGTACAGTTACTGTTTTACAGGATGGCTAGTTCTTAGTTACAGCACAAAATAAACTACATCTAATAGAAAACTGTAAACCACTTTGCTTCAAGTTGCTGCAGAATATTAATTTCAATAGGAGCAATGGATATGAGGCTACAGGGTACACATTGGACCACAGAGTTTAGCAAGTACTCTGGGTAAGATTTATTGTTGACATCCACAGTATGAATAAGACATAGTACAAACAGAGAGTCATTCACTGAAATGATGAATGTATAGTTCCAAAGCAGACTTATTTATACCAGCTGGTGCTCCTTGTGGCTGAGGAATGACAGCATATAGCAATCAATACACCGTATACCATCTGTGTGTGCAGAACACTGCATAATGCTGTACAACGGACAGTGCTCAGGGTAGGACGGTGAGTCAAATGACTACATGGCAGGATGCACTCAGTGGCAGGGCTGTGCACCATAGTAGTATACAGAGCTATGATACTTGTGAATAGTGGTTTCCATACTGCAAGGGTACACAAAGCAATACATTGTACTCTGGATGTGCTTGTGAAAGATAGGTTTGCTATCTGCTAAGCACAGCACAGGCTTATTAGAAATTTTAGATGATGCCATGATTTAAGTATTTTTATTTTTTAGAAATCAATAGTTCTTCATTGCATTTTCAAAGGCAGTCAGTTTCATAGTATAGTGAGATGGCAACTCAAAAACCTGTCTCTTAACTTAGGTGAGGTATTTTTTTTGCATATACAGAAAATCTACAGTGTATGTCACAGCTAACTGGGGAATATATGTTTCAGCTGAACTCTGTCCCTGGAAGACCCTTTCAGTGAATAGGTTGTATTGCCCTTTCTCCACTTTTGTGCAGCCACGATTTTGGTATATATAAGCTGGGGGATATGTGTCTTTTATTTTTTTTCATTGTTTTCTACATCTGACAAATAGGGATCGATAAGCACGAATCTGGTACGTGATGTCTGATAGGTAGGAGGGATCAGTGAAAATTTTGTTATGAATCTGATTGTGGGAGAAAGGGAGGTCTATGTACCTTAACCTGCTGGAGGAGTATGACTAATTGCATTATGATTCAGAACTTATTCTATTTTCAAATGCAATAACTTTTCGACTAACTTTTAGATTCTGGATTGTGGTGTAAATCTGTATGGGGCAGCTTGTATTGCTATTGAATGTATGTTTCCAACAAAGTTTATGCTTATTTTTTTCAAGACCAATCAAGTACAGCTTAGCCATATTGTTAGGATATTGAGTTCTCTTTGTTGAGCATCTGTGAATTTACTTGATGAGAAAGATTAAATTACCTGCACACTGTATCAGCACTGCTGCTTTAATAAGACCCCATGTTTTGTTTGTGAAAAGGAAATTCAAAAAATAATTTACATTAGAAACCTGTGGAACTTTATATTGGTTAGAGTAACATTTCAGCAAAGTCACCATCTTACTGCATTTTGAAAGGTCCTTCAAAAACCTTCTTAATCATGCCAGACCAAGATATCCTGGAGTACGGCTATTAAAGATGCTAATAAACAGAATCAAGTGTCTTATATAATGAAGAGATTGTATCTCTGGTTACTCCTTATCAAGAAAATAGACAATTATGAGGATTACTTTTGACGGAGCTACATCAAAGCCATGCCTTTTCCTGAAGCCAAGTTGGAGAGTGGTTAGCATATTATACTGATTTACTTGAATTGTCAGTTGTACTGCTGCTTATCAAGGTTTCCTATTCCCAACTTCATTTTTTAAGCAGTACCTAACCGGTTCTTTCCTTAATTGAGATGTGCTGTTTAATACCAGGCTAATGTGGAATAAACTACTTGTGGTTTCTGATTTGCTCCCAATGTTTCACATGTATTTTTCATACAGAGATGGTTTTCTGATAGCAGACCATATCTTGTAGCTCCTCTTCCTCCGGTTTCTTAAATAACTCCATCTTGATCCACTTTGATCTCCTGACTACATGCGACACAATATGTTATGGTATCCTGAGTGAGCACTTCAAAGTCTGTTGTGGCTTTTCTGGCCGTGTACTTGACTGATTTGTCTCTCAACTCTTGTGCTCCTCAAAGATGATGGTATCGGGGTTAATTCCTCTGATAGTTATCTTCTAGAATGTGATATGGAACTGAGCTGTCATGGTACTATTTTTACTCATTGTATATATTGTGCCTCTTGAAGGTCATTCTAGACAGTTTGTATTAATCATGTGCAGATGATCAGCTTTACCTGTTCTCCATTCAGAAGGCTATGCCAGCCTTTATCAATTTCAAAGGCTGATTGGAATGAAGACAGTCAACTAAAGGTCAACCCAGCCAAGACTGTGACAAGATTAGTGCATACAAATGTACTTTATTTGCATCATCACACTGGACACACAGAGGCACCTGTCAACACCCTGAATTTAGGGATTTGAACTAGGATCCTTTTCAGTTGGTTGAGGTTGACTAAGGCTATTGCTCATCCCTAGAGAATGGCACTCATCTATCTCTCAGAACAGACTGAGCCATGTTCAATCGCTGTTCACATGGAGCCCTTCTCCACCATGCCAGACACTGTTCAGCTTGGAGACCTGCTGTCCATAAAGGTATGCCCCACCACAAGACTTACTCCCTCTTCCCCAGATTTCCAAGGGCCAGCTAGAGCTCATCTGATACTACCAGAACCATAACGATTTCCAGAGTATGGGCCCTACCTCAGGGCAAACCCATTTCAGGGCCCTGTGCATTTAAAAAGAAAAGAGACATTTCTCTAGACCATTGATGAGGTACAACTCTTAAAACTGACACTTAAGGGTCAGGTGTGAGAGAGCTTGCTTTAATGATCCACGCACTATAATCTTCTCATTTGGACAGCTTTAGTATGTGGGGACTAAAGTTCTACAAAATGTGTCAGCAGGCATCATGCTCACCAAGCTGTAAAGATAAGATTTTATTGTTCCTGGTTTATCATCACATAGCAGATCATGTCAAGAAGATACAAAAATCATTGGCAGTTGCAAGGGTTAGGGATGTCCTTAATTCTCTGAACATGGAAATTTGCCCAGAAGATATTAATGAAAACCATTCTGGTGCAATGTGGGTTGCTAAAGACAATAGTCATGAGAAAAAGTATTTAAAATTTATATTTTGATTGTCTTAAAATGAAAATTAAAAGTGAATTATTACAATGGAACTTGAGGCATGATCTTAATTTTGATGGAACTCATCAACCGTGGGGAAGGCTTTTACTGGAAAATGGAAGAATTATTGAAAACAGTATTCCTTCATTCTAAATCAGGTATACTTCAAGAAACACAAGCCCTGGATGGGGGGAAAAGCAATCCAAAATTTGTAGCACTTTTGGAAAATTCTGAGAGCAATTCCTTCAAAAAGAAATATGGGGGCAAGAAAGAGAGTGAGAGAAAGTGGTAAGAATGCCAGAAGTATACTGAGTAAGAAATTACAGTTAGTCTTAATTAAATAAGAAAACACTTTAGTCTTATACGCAACAGATACTAATTCTTTCTGGTAACATGTAACAAGTTATGCTATGAGGATGCAGAGAAATCTCATTCTCAAAAATAATAACACCATTGGGTCAGATGGTAGGACCAGAGTAGAATTACTATGCAAACATTTCTTCCCTGAGAGGAAAGATATAGATAATATGGTATTCCCTCATGAAATGGCTGATCAACATCAGCATCATGTCCACTGATATTGGAAGAAATGGGATCCATGGCACTAAATAGAATTAGGTCAGATTCAACAGCAGGACCTGATGGGTTAAACAGCGTTGTTATAGACAAGATTAATAGCTCTGTCTTTGCATGCCTTACTTATTTAATAAGTCATTATTAGGCAGTTATGTCCTTGACTTATGGAGGGAAAGAATAACCATACCACTTCCAAAGGAAGCAATTTCAGTATTGTAGATGATCACAGGCCTATGGTAGAGCTGTATTAGTGTATTAGGTATTATTTATAAAACTGTTATCAGATTTACATACTGCCTATGATCTTAACTAACATAACTTTGCTACTGGTAGATCTTGCAGAACCAGCTTATTAGTTTATTGAATTTTTGTAACAATGTGATTTGTGTGTTGATTGAAAATCTGGTTGTGCATATTGCATAATGGACCATCTTGAAAGGCTTCGATTTTATTCCACATTTCCCTATTTATGTATTTATTTATTTATTTATTTATTGATGACTGTCAGTTGAACTGGGAAGAAAAACTCTATAGAAACTACACTTTTGTTATACAGAAAAATATTATATAATCCACACAGTTTATTTGCATACAGAAGGATATTCATTCACTGGATAGTAGATAGCTAGCATTAACACATCTGAGTAATGCATGGGTCTGTATATATATATATATATATATATATATATATCTATATATATCTATATATATATATATATATATATATATTTTTTTTTTTAAATTTTATTTTACATTTGTTTACCGGGAAAGTCCAACTGGACACATGTCCTTTTTCAGTGGAGGCCCAGGGAGAAAAGCTTCAGTTAGAACAATAAAATGCAAAAAATAAGGCACAAAAATGTATAATACAAGTCAACAAATGCTTAGTAGGAATATTCTGAACTTAATACATAGATGTACTCTGTACAAATCATTAAGGCTAAGTACCAATAATGTATATTGTAGTATCAATCTAATGTTATAAAAACAGCAGGACATTAGTGACATTTAATACATGTTTGGAAAAAGACTCACAGAAGGATGCTCTAAATTATAGTAGTAGCAGAAATTACCTAGTGTTTTCTATGTTGCATCCAGACATTGGAGAGATTCATATTTACAAAATGTTAAATAAGAATATAGAACAAGCAAGAGTTAGTGTTATACTTTCTTCTTATTATGTCTGTCAATGGTAGATTGTGTAGAGTGTTAGATGTGAGGTAGAAAAGGAATTGTATGAGAGATTATGCAAAGTGTGTAGATGTGTTAGAGAGGTGATTGTGGAGAGTGAATAGTTAGTTGTCAGCTGGGAGTAGTGCAAGAGCAAATCCATTTGCTAAGAAGATAGTTTTTTAAGGTTGGATTAAATATTGTTAGGGATATGGAGGTAAGATTTGTTGGCAAGACATTCCAGAGTTTGCCTATGTAGTTTGAAGACAGGGAATCTCCTGCTTGATTTTTGGATATATAGGTTTTTATGTGGTTTCTGTTGGTGGATTGGAGTGGTCTAGTGGTAGCATAGGGTTTAAGAAGAGTATGTAGGGCAGATATTTTTTCAGGCTCTGAGAGGATTTTGTGGGCCATTGAGAGTTGTATGTAGTGTAGGAGTTGGGGAAGCTCTAACTAGTTGATCTGATTGAGTGCTAGGCAATGGTGAGGTCTAGCTGGTGAATTTGTGGCAAATCTTGCTATTTTATTGTAGCAGGTTTCAAGTTTTTGTAATTCAGATTTCTTAAGGTTAGTGAGAATGGGGGCTGCATACAGTAAGGTGGAGAGTAAGTGGGTTTGGGCAATGACTATTTTGGCATTTTTAGTGAAGTAGTGTTTGCGCCTATATAGGGTACCAATTATTTTGTGTACTTTTTTAAGAGAAATAAGAATATCAGATCTAAGTTTATGGTTAATTTCTATTCGCAGTAGTTTAGTGTGCTGTGAGGGGGTTATGCAGGTATTGTTATTGGAGGTAATGTAGAAAGTGTTAGAGGGAGCAGTTTTGTTACGAGAGAAAACTAATATTTGTTTTTTTTAGGGTTTAAGATTAAATTAGCATTTGTTAGCCAGGACTCGACTTCCTGAAAGGCTTTTTTGAGTTAGTGTCTGAAGTTTTAGTAGGGAGGATGCAGAACAAATCACAGCTGAGTCGTCTGCATATTGGATGAGTGATGCATGAGTGGTTGCAAGATGGAGGTTATTAGTAAATATAGAGAATAGAAGTGGGCCTAATATAGAGCCTTGGGGCACTCCAAGTTCAACTGGTAATAGGGGTGATAGAGTCTGTTGCCATGAGACTGCTTGTTGACATTCTGTGAGGTAATCTTTGAACCAAGCAAGGGTGGAATTACAGAAATGTAGATCTTGAGAGGGTGTTCAGAAGGTTAGTATGGGAGACCATATCAAATGATTTTGACAGGTCCAAGAAGATAGAAGAGGCATAGTGATTGTTGCTCCTGTGAAGACTGATGATGTTAGTAAATGACAGCTGTGCGGTTGTTCTGCTATGGAATGGTCTGAAACCATGCTAGGTATTGGTTAGTAGTTTGTTATTAAGCAAGTAGTCTGTGACCTGCTTATGAATTACTCTTTCTAGAATTTTAGAAAGTGGTGACAAATTGGTCGATAGTTGTTGAGATCAGCTGATGGGCCACCTTTATGTAGGGGAATGATGAACGCAGTTTTCCAGATGGGAGGGACCTGGTGTTCAGCTATTGATCTTTTGATTAGTACAGATATAGGGTATGCTATGCCATCTGCTGATAGCTTTCAGTACTCTGTGGGTAGACTGTTGGCAGCTAGTGTAGTTGGTTTTAGTTTTTTCAGAAGTTTTTGATGGCATCAGTTGCTACTGGTTGCAATGAGAAGGTGGATGTGATGTTTGGTGTTGGGAAGGAGAGTTTGTTTGTTGAGGGTGTTTCATTTTTGGATAGTTCTAGGATGGTTTCTGTAAAATATTTGTTAAACTGAGTGGCTATATTGTCTGACTTATTGGTGGCGGTGGTTCCTGTTTTACCTGGGAGAAGGATATTGTTTATTGTGGACCAGAATTTTTGTGGGTTTTTGTGGTGCTTGGCTTGTATTTCAGTGTACTAGTTAACTTTATCTGTTTTAATTTGTTTCTTTGCTTTATTCCTAAGTTCCTGATAAGTTTGAAATGTGAGTTGGGACCTATTTGTTTTCCAGGAAGACCAAGCCTGAGCTCTAAGCCTGAGGAGAGTTAGTGTTTCTTTTTTAATCAGAATGGAAAGGAAAATAGTGTTGAAGTACTTTACTGTGTCTTGTAGGGGTAGCAGCTTTAAAGGAATCCAGTTACAATGTTTAAGTATCTCTATAAGTTTGCAGGGGTAAAGTTGTTTTTTTATTTCTTATTTGTAGCAGAATGGGTTGTTTAGCTTGGATTGTTTTCTTTCTGACCAGATAAGTTGGAAAATTATCACTGAGCCTGTCTGATAGACAGCCTGATAAGAGGTATAGGACTGGCCTGTTAACCTCCAGTCTAGAGTGGGATGTCTGTCTGAAATGTTACTAATCCAAGTGGGTGACTGGATGAGGTGACATAAATCATGTAGGTTAATATGTTTTTTGGGGTGTGGGGAATTGCAATCTGCCAGTCTATATTAACATCGCCCATTATAAGTGTTTCCTGAGGAAGGTTATTGCAACACCAATGTAGTAAGTTTTCAAGCACTGGAATATTATCTCCTGGTGGCATGTAAAGACCTATAATATATATATTTTTATTGGGGGTGATTTTTTTGTTTGGCATGCAATATTTCTGCATTTTTAAGTTCTAAGTTTTTTTTTCAGGTAATGTTTCTATAGAGCGGTGTTTCTTACAGAGTAGAGCTACACCACCGCCTCTCTTATTTATTCTGTCAGAGTGTATAATGTTATAGCCTGGGGGTAGTATCTCATTACTATTGGTGCTGTGATTTAGCCAGGTCTCTGTAAGTAGAACAATGTCTGGTGAATATAAAGATAAGTTAGCTTTGAGCTCATGAATTTTGTTGTTTATACTTCTGATGTTCATATTTAGTATTACAATATCTGCTTTATCTCTACTGGGAATGATTGATGTCAGATTAGTGTTTATTTGTGGACCAGGGAGAAGGACTGAGGCTGGGTGACTGTTGGCTGGGCCGGGGTTTGAATGTATGTGCCCACACAGGGATAGTCCAGATGCAGTTTGGTCAATGTGTTTCAGGAATTTGGTAAAGTTTTTGTCATATTTTAAGGAGATGCTGGGAAAGTTTGAGTAGGGAAGTTGTAGCAGATTAGCTTGGGTAAAGGTTGTGTCATCATAGATGGTGCTACCTATATAGATGTTAACTGGCTTGAAGGTAATGGGATGGGTATTAGGGTTGGAGTGGAATGGAGGGGGTTTGGGAAGGCTTGAGTGATAGGAGGTGATGTTAGTTGTAATTAATAGTAGGCTTAGTGAGGCTGTCAAAGAGCTTCTGGTATATTGATTTATTGTGAAGCTGGTAGGGCATGGGTCTGATTGACTTAGAAGGATGTTTGGGAGTGGCCATTTAGGGTATGAGGTGAGACTAATTATTTACAGAGAATAGAGTAGTACAGAGGAGATAGTAAGACTAGCTAGTTACAGAAAAAGAAACTGTATAGAGAAGAGGCTATGGAAGGAAGATTAGGTGGGAGGAAAATTAGGTGGAGGTATGGGAGAAGTTATAAGGAGGTACTGGAGGAGTTGTAAAGGAGGGGGTGTTTTGACTGGAGGAGGCTTGGGCCTATGGGTATAAATCTGGGGAGAGCAGGGGTGTGTAGGAAAGGGGGCAGGGTAGGGGAGCAGAGTGGAGCCCGAGAAATGCGATGGCGGAATGGCGCGGGTTAGAACCCGGATCTCAAGAAACAATCTAATTGTTCTCAGGTAAGGAAAATAAGGTGCAAGTTTAAAGTACAGTTACTGATTAAAAAATAAGCAAAAGGAAAATCTAGAAATAGCTGGGGAGAGGGAAACATTCAGTTAGCTTGGGGTAATACCTTTGGTATTAATGGTGCTAAGAGGGAGAGCCTAAATCCAACCCAAACATCGGTAGTGCCAAACAGCTGTCATCCTGAGGGTAGCAAGAGGTAACAGTTACTTTTATCAAACAATAGCTCATCTTACAAGCACAGTAACTGTAATATTATCTAATTAGCAAAGCAACAGTTGCTATATTAAGCTTAGGTTATATACAAAGTTATGATATACAACATTATGGGGTTTTAACATACAAGTATTTTTTCATGTGTTTTGCTTTCTGCTGCCTCTATTCAGGTACTAATCTGTGTTTTAAGTCATAAGGAGCACTTTAAGAACCCTGGAGGTATGGGGACTGCTTGATGTTATGTCAGGACTGTGTAAAAGTCTTATACACTGTAACAAATCAATGTGTTTTTATAGCTAGTTTGTTCTCTTTCATGCATAAATACTACAGCACCATGTCCCACCATAATGAGTATACTTCAAAATGTCATCAGACTGTTTTATAATCACATGTAAATCTGATTTACTTACAAAAAATAAAATACCAGCACCACTGCTACAAAAAGAATTGTCTAACATACATTTTGTATGTCTTTTTTTAAATTTGTTATGCAGAATCTTATGGGTTCAGAGCACAGATAATATTGCAAGCATTTATCTTAAAAAACGATAGTAACCTTGAACAGATACATCTAAAACATAATGTCTAGTCTAGTTGCATGTAGGTATTCTCTAAGTACACAGGCCAGGAAGATTTTTCATTTCACATCATACATTACAGGTAAAATATGCAAGAAGATATTAAACATTAGCCATAGCAGAAATGTTATGGTAGTGAGTGGATTTCAAAACACAGCTGTGATCATGTTCAGAATGTACCTTATGGATCAGTCTTTATCCTAATGCCACTTAATATTTTTTTATAAATTACATGGTAATATAGATGGAAAGCTTGGTATAATTCTCATTAATCAAAAGCAATAACTATATTATACAGAATATACTTATAGAGATGAAATGAATGAAAGATTAGTGTGGTTTGATACAGTTACTATTGTTTTGGCAAGCCAGGAGATTAAAAACCTTAATTAATACAGACAAGGCTGAGTGACAAATAACAGGACTTTAGGACTTAGAGACACAAAAGCTTTGTGTCTGAAATCAGTGGAAACTATTATTGGACATATAAAAAGAAATGTGCCTAATAATAATGACAATGTTCATAATAATAATAATAATAATAATAATAATAATAGTAACATCAAAAATCTTACAATCTGCTGTAATGCTTGAGAAAATAATTAGTAGGGCACAGTTTTTAGATATATACAGAAATACATATTACACATAAAACATGAGGCAGTAATCTACAACAGAGTCATTAGCAAGGAATTTTCAGTAGGACAAAACAAGTTCGCCGCTGAAAGCAATGTTTCATGTTTAGGTGAAATGGTCCCCTTAATTCTTCAAGACTGTGTCTTTGAGAGAGAGAGATGGGGGGAGTGTGTGTGTGTGTGTGTGTGTGTGTGTGTGTGTGTGTGTGTGTGTGTGTGTGTGTGTGTGTGTGTGTGTGTGTGTGTGTGTGTGTGTGTGTGTGTGTGTGTGTGTGTGTGTGTGTGTGTGTGTATGTGTGTGTATGTGTGTGTGTGTGTGTGTGTGTGTGTGTGTGTGTGTGTGTGTATGTGTGTGTATGTGTGTGTGTGTGTGTGTGTGTGTGTGTGTGTGTGTGTGTGTGTGTGTGTGTGTGTGTGTGATGGAGAATATACTTTTTCAGGAGTGCACATCCATGTACATTTTCTATAAGTGTACATTTTTTTCACTGTTATTTTACATGATCTACTTATCAGTAAAAAAAAAGATCCCACCTGCAAATTGTAAAAGCACAGGGCAGCAAAAATAAAAGGTAATAATAATAACAACAGCAAAAATTAGGAGAAATGAGTATGTGGTCAGTCCTAAAACTGTGGGTCCTGGAGCACAACTTAAGGAAAAGACTTTTTTCTTATTGCATGTGTACAAAAATATACTGCTTCATTGTTGGGTAACCAAGTCTTCTAAGCTCTGCCTTCTACCTACAGTTTACTATGTAATGTCATGTTGCTAGAAGTAGACTGGCTCCTATTGTGCCCTAAATGATGTTTCCTCTGCTTTAGTTTCACTAACAGAAGGAAGATTTAGATTTAATGATCCAGCACTAGATGTGTGAAGAAGTGTGACCTGCACTATTAGGATCATAGTAGGTTACTAGCCTAATGACCCTAAAGGCCCTTATGAGCCTAGCCAAGAGATTATCTCCAAAAAAGAAACTTCAGTCAGCACCTGTCACCCCTATCAATGAGGGACATAGGTGGAACCTCTGGGAAAAAATGTTTGGCTTCCCATCCACTCATCAAGGTTGCGCTTGAAGAGAGTCAGCAAGGTCCTCTGTTTGACATGTTATGGGAAGTCTTTTCCAGACACAGGGCAGCCTCTGGGAGACGAATCTGTCTCTCCAGCAGGTTTTGTTGATGTCGCATATTAGATTTAGGCCTATTGAGTGGGTAATGTGTGAGGAGTTACGCTTACGGATATGGAGCATCTCTAGTAGGGCAGGGTCCGATATTGTCTTGTAGGCGAAACACAGGTCACCTCTGAGCAATCTGTATGATACCGAGCAGAGTGATAGTGATTTCAGCCTGTCCATATAGGATAGGGGTTGGAGGCCATGGATTCTCTTTGTGAGGTATTTCTGTGGCCTTTCCAGTTGGTGCAGGTGTTTGGAGAGGTACATACCAAATGGGGCATTATACTCAATTATAGGTCTAATGAGGGAGGAGTACAGAGAGGAAATAACCTCCTTTTTTTCTGGATGCAATCCCTTTAATTATGAGATGAGACAAGTAAAAGGCTTTTCTGACCACTGCCGCCACATGATAGTCGAATGTGAGATTGTTGATAACCTGAGTACCCAGGTCTCTCACCACAGGTTGAGTGCTTAGGGGGTTGCCGTTGATATGGTAATCAGCAGGGGCTATGTTTTTGCTGAATGGTATGATCATACATTTTTTTGTGTTTAACTTAAGGTCATGACTTTGGCACCATTTATTTGTAACTGTGAGACCCTCTTTCAGTATGTTAACATCATTTGGGGAGTCAATGACAGCACCCAACTTAGCCATCCACAAACTTGGTCAGCCACAAGCCCTTTGTCTTTGCCTCGACCTCTGAGAAGTAGATGCCAAACAGTAGGGGTCCCAGGACAGATCCCTGGGGAACATCACTAGTGACAGGTCTGCTGTCAGAGGTGGTGACGGCACCTATTTTGACTTTGTGGGTCCTATCTGTCAGCCAGTTGGCTATCCATCTGATGGGATAGGGATTAACAACATGTTGTGTTAACATTTTGATGATACCCAAGTAGGGGATTGTGTCAAAGGCCTTGGCCAGGTCAAGGTAAGCTGTATGTACTGACTTTCCCTCATCCAAGGCCTTGATGACAGTTTCAAAGAAGTCAACTAGGTTCAATAGGCAAAGATATGCCGCCTGATGATTCCGAACTGGGTGGGGCCAAGTGCTTGGAGATTGCCTATGTCCTTGTTTATGAGATCCATAATAATATGCTCCATGGCTTTACAGATCAGGCTTGTCAAGCTAATGGGGCAATAGTTTCCCAGGTCAGTAATGGCACCACCTTTGTGCAAGGGGATGACAATGGCGGTTCTCCACTCTGCTGGAATGAAGCCTGTAATTAGGCTGTGGTTAAACAGGGTGCTCAATGGTGAAGCTAGTTCTTGCTGGAGATGGCGCAGAATACAGCCTGAAATACTATCAGGTCCCATGGAAGCTGTGTTCTTTGCCTTATATAGGGCCTTTAATACTTGATCTATGGAGATGTGAGGTGTGGGACAAGTATTGAGGATGTCAACTGGGCCTTTGTGGGGTGATGGGGGGTGAAGTTTGCACTGAACCTATCAGCTAGCAGGTTGGCTAAGTCAACAGGATCAATGTAAGTGGTACCATTAAGTACTAATTCAGAACAAACTTGGACTTCTCCATGGATGTTCCTAACATAACTGAAGAAGGACTTGTGGTTTCTCTTTGTTTCAGTGGCTAGTTTTGACTCATAATTGGCTTTGGAGGTTTTCACTAGTGATCTAATTTGTTTGTTGAGGCGGAGGAGGGAATTTTCAAATTTTGAATTTGTTCCTTTTTACCCTTGGACAACAGTTTCTTCCTTTTGTTGTAAAGCCTGTTGATAGAAGATGTCCACCAGACAGGTTTGTGTTTCCTTGAGGAGCAGGTTTTAGTTCTATTGGGTATGGCTGAATCCATGCAGTTGTATAGGTGCTTGTATACTGCCCTGGCGTACTGTTCAGCATAGTTGTCTGCATCTTCTGAGGGGGGCGGTGGTATGAAGCTGCAGATACCCTGCCTTAGAAGGTTGTAGTCAGCTTTTGAGAATTTTTTTACCCTAGTTATGGCTTTGGAGGGGTTGGGTGAGATAGAAACTTTGAATGAGACAGACCAATGATCTGATCTCACCAGGGAAGAACATACTATGAGAATGGTGCAGTGGTCGCCCATGTTGGTGAGAACCAAGTCCAGTTTGTTACCTCCCCTTGTGGGGGATGATACCAGCTGGTCTAGTACATTAGAGTTGATGAAGTCAAGGAATCATTGGGTGAGTGCATTAGTGCAGGAATAGTTCACCCAGTCTATGGTGGGGTACCTTGATGGAGTCAAGTAGGTCCAGGTAGGAGGAGTGGGTGTCCTGAGTTCTATTCTGTTACTTCTCCCAAAGACAAAAACCCAAATGCAATTGCTTGTCAAATGATTACTTGCTATTGCCCATAGACATCTGATCTTCCTCACTAAGCTGGTTTGTAATGTTCAAGTTAGTCATTCCTGTTGGACACAAGCTTCTGATTATTCAGTCTAGTTTAAGGACATGGAGAGCTTCAAGTCCTTATAAATTATGAGTAAACCTCACTATAGCAATTATTTCTCTCTTTTCTGTTCTGTCTTTGGAAGTTAATAAAATCTAAAATTAAACAAAACCAATAGAATAAAAAAAAACTAAAATAAAAAAAAAAAGTATAATGAATCTCAGATGATTAAAGTACAGTTGCATAAGTTCCACTTACCTGTAACAGAAGGACATCATAGAACACACTGCATTACTGGTATGTGGGTAGTTGTGTCCTGCTAAGCTCTCAGTGGCAGTCTGTCAATGCTCCAAAATCCTCCCACTACCTGTCATATGTAAATGAAAGGCCAATCACCTGGCAGGACCAGGGCAGCCATTTACACTCATAGACAAGACCCATTCAGTTTTTGAGGTTCCAACAGGAAAAGCATATGGAAACACAAACGTTGCAAACACCTACTGTTCCAAACCAAACTTCACATACACAACAAAAACATTTCCTGAAATAAAGTACAACAGTAATTCCAACAACCAACCATATACATCCAACAAAAATGCTGAGTGGGTACTGCCAGTAAGGCAGTGTGTTCTATGAACACAAACTGTTACAGGTAAGTGGAACTTACATAACTGCACTTTGTTCACCAAACACACAGCTTTAATGAGATATGGGTACATTCTCAAAGCTTACCCATTTGGGAGGAGGATGGATAAGGGTCCAGGAGGCCTTCAATAGCATTTCTAGTGAAGCTTATTCTGGATCTAGAAAAAGCATGCAGTTTGTGGTGCTTCATGAAGGTAGGGATGGAAGACCAAGTTGCTGCCTCCACAATATTACTAGAGACACTCCTTTCCAGTAAACTACTGAAGATGAAAAGGGCCTGGTGGAATGTGCATTTACCTTGCCTGAATTCACCTTGCCATGGTGGGTGAAACAAAAAAATATTGGGACAACCAAAGTGCAATTGTTTGCTTAGAGACAGATTGACATTTCCTTGCCCCATAAAAGGAAATAAAAATCCTTTTGGTCTCCCTAAAGGGCTTTGTTCTGTCAAAGTAGTACCTGAGCTGGTGATCCACATCTAAGGTATGAAGTATTCTCTCCCCCTTAGCCATAGGTTCTGGAGGGAACACTGGGAGATTAACAGACTGATTGAGGGTGAACTCTGAGACTGCTTTCAGCATGAAAGAAGGAGTGGTGCATAATACAACCCTATACCAGTGAAAAATAAGGTTGCCCCAATCATGAGAGTTTGCAGAAACTCACCACACAGATGATGGAGCAATAAGCAAAACTGTTTTTCATGTTAAGAAATGGAGGTCAGTGTGAGTGTTCAGTTTAAATTGCGGTAATGCCAATTTTCCAAGAACATAATTTAAGTCTCATGAGGGGAGAATTTGCTTGTGAGATGGGTCTCATATGCAAAACTCCTTTCATAAACTGTTTTACCAAAATAAAAGAAGAAAGAAGGGGATCCACTGGCAGACAAGTAGAGATTAGCTGTTAAATGCACCTTGCTGGATGAATACAACAGGCCATCCTGAAGTTTCAAGCACAAATGTTAAAAGTCCATAGGGATAATGACTTCAGTGGACTGTTTCTGTTTATGCACCACTTTGAAAACCTCATCAATTTGTAAATATAAGATTTTCTAGAAGCATGTTTCTGGCCTTCTTTAACACCTGCTGTACATCCTCATGAGATAAATGCCTAAACAGAGTCAAAATTGAATTATCCAGGTTGTTAATTCAAGTCTTTTCAGTCTGGCATCTATCAGCCATCTCTGAGTCTGTGTGAATAGATGCAGCATGCGGGGAAGTCTGGGGTAACTGTCCTTGGCCAATGCCATTAACAAGGAGAACCAAGACTGCTTAGGCCAAAAGGGGGTCGCTATAATAATCTCAAGCATTTCTATTTGAACTTTCAGAAGTACCTTATGAATTAGTTGAAAGGGTGGAAATGCATACAGGAACATTCCCATCCAAGGGAACAAAAATGCATCTGTCCTCTGACCATGACTGCAAGGATGTCTGGAGTAGAATTTCTCCAGGTGTCTGTTTTGAAAGGAGGCAAACAGTTCTATATGATGTGTTCCCCATAGCTGGACTAGATCCTAGAATGCTACTGCCTTGAGCTTCCTCTCCTGCAGATCTATCCAGGATCTGCTCAATCTGTGTGGCACAATGTTCTGTTCTCATGGAATGTGTGATGCCTGAAGAGTCAGAGAATGTTAAGAAACTTGCTCCCAAGTCATCATTGCCAACTGGCATAAAGGGTAAGTCTTTGTACCACATTGCTTGTTGAGGTACAACATCACTGTAGTGTTGTGAGTAAACACTAGAAGAGGACTTGAGTCCTAGCATGGTGAAAAATGTTCAGGGTGTGAATTACTGTCAACATCTCCTTTATACTGATGCTTGATATCATTGGGCCCCCATGTGGCTTGCCTTTTCATCCCAAGTGAAGTCAGACTGATCTGTCTTGACAGATTCTACTGACACTGGAGGGGAGAAAGCAAGTCCTAGATTGATAGTCAGCTGTTCTCCCCACCACTGTAACTCTCATCTGAAGAAGGGCAGCACAGGCAACTGGCATTCCAGGGAATGTAGCTGCTGGATCCAACTACTCAGCTGTGGATTCTCTGTTTGCCAACTCTGTTGGAATAATATGGAACAGACTCCCAGCTGACTTGACCCTAGAACCCTCACTAACTCAATTCAAAAACAAACAAGAAATACTTCAAAACTTATTGGTTATGTCCTTGCACTAACCCTGACTAAGGACCTCTCTATTTCTTAGGTGCCTTACCTTCAACTACTTCTAACTTTTTTCTGCCACTCCATTTCAGGAAGGGTCAATTGTATAACTGCTGCTCAGTGTGTCTTAAACCTGAATGTAATGTTATGTATGTTTAACTTTGAAAATAATATGTTTTGTAAAGTGTTTTATAATAAATGCTGGTATTGCTTATGACTGCAATCCACTTGAAACTAGCATTTACTAATTGTTCAATGTGTATTATTATCTTGGAGCTTTTCTCCACGGGTCTCCGCTGAAAATGGACATGCATCCATTCAGGCTATCCCGGTCAACAAATGTAAAATAAATAAAATAATAAACAAACTATTTCCAACATACCACTGAATTTTCCTCATGTAAAGATAGGCCAGTGGTAACATGAGAATCATGGATGCCATACGTCTAAGTGTGTTGCCAGGACGACATGTCTTAAGCATTCCAGGAAGGCCATCTGGTACATATCTTTTTCTCTTGTTTTATTATTTTGTCTTTTTTATTTTTACATCTGTTTACCAGCAAAGTCCGACTGGGCAGCCACCCATTTTTAGCGGAGGCCTGAGGAGAAAAGTTGCACATGCAGACAATTCAATAATATTATGCATATACATGATAATAGTATGATTACAATTTTTATAGTGAATTTATACAATGATAGGATATAAGGTAAGGCATCATAACGTTGACTGACAACAGGAACAGAAAAGAATGTGCATATAAAACCTTAAGTATAATATTGGATGATGTTAACAGTCATTTCTACTAGATATTTATACAATTTTGCCCTTGCTGTTTTGTTTATACAGTCAGCATTGCAAGTGCTACCTTTTCGAGGTATATACATTTTTCGTATGGATTAAGGGATAGCAAATTCTTAGTGGTTAGTAGGAATTGATTTTCGATGGGTGTTAATATTATTTTGTAAGGAAGAGCAAGTTGTAGTAGTACAATATCTTGGCTAGTTTGGTGCACTGTTTTAATAGTAGATCATGGGGCAGTGTTCTGAATACTTAAAGGTTATCCTGGGGTATTACATGAGCAAAGATGTGTTTGATACATGTTTTTTGACAAGCTTTTTAAAATGAATAGTGTTTGCTGTGGATCAAATCATGTCAGAAAGTGTGTTCCAGATGTTTTAATATGTGACTGGTGTAAAGAGAGTCTCCTACAATATTTGTAGCCATGGTTATGTTTAGTAACCATGTGTTGGTGGAGCATAGCATTTGGTTGTTGGAATAAGGTACTATTATGTTTTAGATAGCTGTAATTTTTTCAGGCTGGTGAATTATTTTGTGTCATAGTCAGTTGATTATAAGACAGTAACTGAGGGAGTGCTAACCAAGAGAGTTTTTTTAGAGCAAGGCAATGGTGTTAACCATGTGTTGAATCTGTGGCAAACTTTGCTATGTTGTTATAACATGCTTCAAGTTTTTCAAGGTCTGTTTTCTTAAGGTTGCTAAGTATAGGAGAGGCATAAATGAGTGTAGGTAGAAGGTGGGATTTTGCGATAGCTATCCTAGTACTATTAGATAAGAATTATTTTTATATAAGTTTCCCAGTTTTTTATGTATCTTCTTGACTGTGATTTGTGTTGGTTGAATCTCATATTATTGTCAGTTAGCACACCTAATAGTTTTGATTGGGATTCTGGTGTAATTATTGTATTATCTGTGACAGTGATGAAGAAAGTGGGAGGGGGGGGGGTTCTGAGACTCTGGTAGATTGGAAGATCATACATCCAACAAGTTGCTGCCTCCAGAATATTTAACAGCTAATCTCTACTTGTCTGCCAGTGGATCCCCTTCTTTCTTCTTTTATTTTGGTAAAACAGTTCATGAAAGGAGTTTTGCTGCTCCTTAGGATGAGCTGTGAGTTTGAGAGCCAAGATTCAATTACAGTGAAGGTTTTATTGTAATGTCTTTGAGCTGTTGTATAGTAGGGATAGCACATATGAGTGTTGAATGGTCTGCATATTGGATCAGAGAGGCTAGAGAGGTGGCCAAACTAATATTGTTGGTAAATATACTGAAAAGAAGGGTAGCAAGTATTCACCCTTGTGGGACACCTAATGTGACTGAGAGTACGGGGGAAAGGTCTTGTAACCATTTCACAACTTGTCCATAGGTTGGTACTAGGCTATCGTCCCTAAGGCCTATACAAGCCTAGCCATAACAATTCCCTGGCTATTTCTTCCCACACTATTTACTTCCCTGGACCCCTGTCTAGCAGGGCAACTGACTTGATCCCTGGGGTGAATTTCCTTTCTACCATCCAATCATCAAGGTTCCTTTTGAAGAGGCGATCTGCTTGACATGTATGGGCAGTCTATTCCAGAGTCTGGGGAGTCTCTGGGTCAGGAACCTATCCCTCCAGCATGTTTTGTTTACTGTGACGACAAGGTTTAGATCCCTGGAGCGTGTGGCTCTGAGGGATTGGGATTTCTTTAAGTGTAGCATGTCCAACAGCTCTGGGTTTGACATGGTCTTGTATGATGAGCAGAGATTGCCTCTGAGTAGACGATATGCGACAGAGTATAGCTGGAGTTTTTTAAGGCGGTCAGCATAGGGCATCTGATTTAGACCTGTGATTCTTTTAGTGAGGTATTTCTGCGGCCTTTCCAGTTGTTGCAGATGTCTTGAGAGGTACATACCAAACAGGGCATTGTATTCTATAATGGGTCTAATGAGGGAGAGTACAGTGGGACAATGACCTCCTTTTTTCTGGATGAAAAGCCCTTAGTGATGAGGTGTGCCACATAGAAGGATTTCCTGACTGTTGTGGCGATGTGGTTATCGAAGGTGAGACCACTGTCCACCTGTGTCCCTAAGTCTCTTATCACACTTTTGGTGTTTAGTGTACTGCAACCTATGTGGTAATTCACGGGTACATATTTTTTCCCAAAGGGGATAACTATACATTTCTTGGCATTGAGCTTGAGCCCATGGCTCTGGCACCAAACATCTGTTTCTTTAAGACCATTTTGTAGGGTATCCACATAATTTGGGGATTCAGTAATGGTTTGCAGTTTGCAGTCATCTGCGAACTTTGTTAGCCAGAGTCCCTTAGTGTTGGCCTGTACTTCAGAGAAGTAGATGTCAAACAACAGCGGTCCCAGGACTGAACCCTGAGGTACTCCACTTGTCACTTGTCTGGAGCTGGATTTGGAGTCGGCTACATTTACAGTGTGGGTTCTGTCAGTAAGCCAGTTGGCAACCCATCGGGTGATGTAGGGATTAATGCCCAGCTTAGTAATTCTATCTACGATTCCAGAGTGGGGGATGGTATCAAAGGCCTTGGCAAGGTCCAGATAGGCTGTGTGGACTGCCTTACCCTCATCCACGGCTCTGGATACTGATTCGAAGAAGTCAATCAGGTTCAGGAGACAAGATTGGCCCTTCACAAACCCAAACTGGGTGGGGTCCAATGTCTGAAGGTTGCCAATGTCTTTGTTTATAAGCTCCATGATAATATGTTTCATGGCCTTGCAGATCAGGCTCGTCAGACTGGATGAGGTGGTAGTTCCCGGGATCCAAGGTGGATCCCCTCTTGTGGAGTGGGATTACTGTAGCTGTGCGCCACTCAGTGGGCATGAAGCCTGAGGTGAGGCTATGATTAAACATGACACTTAGGTGAGGTGCCAGTTCATTTTGTAGTCCATGTAGTACACAGCCCAGGATGTCATCTGGTCCCATAGATGCTGTATTCTTAGCTTTGTACAGTGCGTTTTTTACCTGTGTGGCCATTATTACCAGAATGTGACAATCTTCCATTATTGAGATGGGCTGTTTAGGGGGTGAGAGGGGCGTGAAGTTGGCACTGAATTGATCTGCCGGGATATTGGCAATATCCTTGGGATCAGTATATTTCATGCCATTCTGTTGTAGCTCAGAGCAGATCTGAGTATTGCCATTTAGATTCTTGACATAGTTATAGAATGTCTTGTGGTTGTCTTTGGAATCTTTGGCAATTTTATTTTCATAACTAGCTTTGGAGGATTTTATGAGGGATCTTAGCTTCTTACTGAGATTGGTAAGGGAGTTTTTTGCATCCTGTGTTTTCTTCTTTTCTGCAACAGTTTCTTCCTTTTGTTGTAAAGTTTGTTTATGGCAGGGGACCATCAGATTGGCTTCCTGTTTTTGGAGGAGAGCATCTTGGTTCTATTTGGGATGGCACGATTCATGCATGAGTGGATGTGCTCATACAGTGCCTTAGTGTAGGATTCAGCAGTCGAACTTTCAGTTCCCATCTGCATGGGTGTCATGAAGTCTGTCACTTCTGACTTGAGTAGCATGAAGTTGGCTTTAGAGAAGTTTATGTATTATGTTGGTGCCCTGTTAGATAGCTTTGGAACAAGGTGATAGGAGAGGGTCTGAGATTTAAGTTATTGAGAACAATCAGTAGCTTAGGGTGAAATACTGTGTTGAAGGCCTTAGACATATCAAGTAAGACTGATGAGGATATGTTACCTTCATATCTGTAGGGGTTTATGGTGTTGGTAAAACTCAGTTGTGGTGCTATTGTTGGGTCTAAAACCATGTTGAGAATTGGCTAGTAGCCTATTAGTTGAGAGACACTGGCGAAGCTGTGTGTATATACCTTTCTAGGATTTTGGAAAGAGGGGATGGGATGGCAATAGGTCTGTAAACTGAGAATTCAGTTGCATTGCCACCTTTGTGTAGGGGGATTATGTGATATTTTCCATATCTGTGGGGCATATTGTTCAGAGACAGAGTGATTAATAAGTAATGAGACAGGATAAGTGATTGCGTTAGCTGCTATCTTAAGGCATTCAGATGGCAGGTTATCAGCCGCAATTGTTGCTGGTTTTAGTTTTTGAAGTAGTTTTTGGATGGTGTCTGTGCGGATGTTTTGGAAGGAGAATGTAATATTGTTATTGTTGGTTGTAGTCAATGTAGATGATTGATTGGGGCGGATATGTTTGATGAGTGATAGAATGCTGTCAGTGAAATCTAAGTTAAATTGTTCTCTGGTGGTACCTAGGTTGTTTGGTATGGAAGGAGGTTGGGTTGATGCTTGCCCTGGATGTAATATCTTTTTAACTGCAGCCCAAAATTTTTGTGGATTTCTTTTACGTTTCTGTTGTATGTTAGCCTAGTATTTTTTTTTTTTTGTCTTGTTTGATTTGGCTTTTGGCTTTGTTTCTGAGTTTTTGATATGATAAGCAATTTGTCTGTGGTTTGTTTGTGTACCATAATGGGGGGGGACAAAGGACCAAAAATAGGTACAATTTTTAAATATTACTCTTACAAACTTAGAAAGTTCATAGAATAACAGGTTTTGCATTAGCATGAATTTTCTGAAGGGTATGAAGTCTGAATCTCAAATGTCTGTCATTCTTTCTGACTTCAGTCCTCAAAGATTTGGCAATGATTTGCCAGAAAACAACAATTTTATGAGTAAAAGACCAAAAATATGAGGCACAAATCTGACATTCCTTGAAAATCTGTACAACTGAGAGGTATGAATTGCATGTGGAGAAGTCTGTGGTAACTACTCTTGGCCAATACCATTAACAAGAGAACCAAGACTGCCTAGACTAAAAAGGAGTCTCCATAATAATCTCTAGCATTTCTTTTCGAACTTTTAGAAGTACCTTGTGAATTAGTGGAAAGGGTGGAAATGCATACAGGAACATTCCCATCCAAGGTAACAAAAATGCATATGCCCTCTGAGCATGACTGCAAGGATGTCTGGAGTAGAATTTCTCCAGGTGTCTTTTTTGAAAGTAGGTGAACAGTTCTATTTGACGTGTTCCCCATAGCTGGACTAGATCCTAGAATGCCACTGCCTTGAGCTTCCTCTCCTGCAGGTCTACCTATGAAGGATCTGCTCAATCTGTGTGCCACAATGTTCTGTTCTCATAGAATGTGCGATGCCTGAAGAGTCAGAGAATACTAAGAAACCTGCTCCCAATTCATCACTGCCAACTGGCATAAAGGGTAAGTCCTTGTACCACATCGCTTGTTGAGGTACAACATCACTGTAGTGTTGTGTGCAAACACTAGAAGAGGGCTTGGAGTCCAAACATGGTGAAAAACATTCAGGGTGTGAATCACTGCCAGCAGCTCCTGTTTATTGATGCTTCATGTCCTTGGGCCCCCAAGTGGTTTGCACTTTCATCCCTATTGATACAACTCCCAAGTGAAGTCAGACTGATCTGTCTTAACAGATTCTACTGACACTGGAGGGCAGAAAGCAAGTCCTGGATCGATACTCAACTGTTCTGTTCACCACTGTAACTCTCATCTGATGAAGGGCAGCACAGGCAACTGGCATTCCAGGGAATGTCGGTGCTGGATCCAGCCATTTTCCAACATACAACTGAATTTTCCTCATGTAAAGATGTGCCAGTGGTAACATGAGAATCATGGATGCCATAAGTCCAAGAATGTTGCCAAGATGACATTTCTTTAGCATTCCAGGAAGACCATCTGGTACATATATTTTCTCTTGTTTTAATTATTTTTTATTTTTTATTTTTACATTTGTTTACAGGTAAAGTCCATCTGGGCAGGCACTCATTTTCAGTGGAAGCCCAAGGAGAAAAACTTCACATGCAGACAGATCAATAGTATTATACATACCCATGATAATAGTATGATTACAATTTTTATAGTGAATTTATACAATGGTAGGACACAAGGCAAGGCATCATAACAATGATTGACAATAGGAACAGAACGGAAAGCACTTATAAAACCTTAAGAGTAATATAGAGCTATGTTAACAGTCAATTCTAGTAGATATTTATACAATTTTGCCCATGTTGTTTTGTTTATAGAGTCAGCATTGCTTTTCGAGGTATTTTTTTTTGTATAGATGAAGCAATAAATTCTTAGTGGTTAGTAGGAATTGATTTTCGATGGGTCTTAGTAGTATTTTGTAAGGAAGAGCAAGTAGTAGTAGTACTACAATATCTTGGCTAGTTTGCTGTACTGTTTTAATAGTAGATCAAGGGGTGGTCTGAATACTTAAAGGTTATCCTGGGGTATTACATGAGCAGAGCCATGTATTTGATACTTGGTTTTTGACTAGCTTTTTAAAATGATTAGTATTTGTTGTGGATCTAATTGTGTCAGAAAGTGCATTCCAGATTTTTGCTATGTGACTGGAGTAGAGAGTCTCCTGCAGTATTTGTAGCCATGGTTACTTTTAGTAAAGATTTGTTGGTGGAGTGTAGCATTTGGTTGCTGGAATAAGGTACTATTATGTTCTGTATAGATGGAATTTTTTCTGGCTTGCGGATTATTTCATGCGTCATAGTCAGTTGATTATAAGACGATAACTGAGGTAGTTTTAACCAGAAGAGTTGTTTTAGAATGAAGCAATAGTGTGACCTGTGTGTTGAGTCTGTTTCAAACTTTGCTATCTTCCTATAGCATGCTTCAAGTTTTTCAAGGCCTGTTTTCTTAAGGTTGCTAAGTATAGGAGAGGCATAAAGGAGTGTAGATAGGAGGTGGGTTCTAGCGATAGCTATCCTAGTACTATTAGATAAGAAATGTTTATTTCTATATAAGGTTCCCAGTTTTTAAGTACTTTATTGACTGTTTTTGATAAGTGTTGGTCGAATCTCATATTATTGTCAATTAGCACACCTAATAGTTTTGATTGGGATTTGAATGTAATTATTGTATTATCTGTGGCAGTGATGAGGAATGTGGGAGGGGGGTCTGAGACTTTGGTGGGGTGGAAGATCATAAGCTTGGTTTTGCTGGTGCTTTGGATGAGCTGTGAGTTTGAGAGCCAAGATCAATTGCAGTGAAAGATTTTTGTGTAATGTCTATGAGCTGTTGCATGGTAGAGGCAGCACATATGAGTGTTGAGTGGTCTGCGTATTGGATAGAAAGGCTAGAGAGGTGGCCAAACTAAGATTGTTGGTAAATATACTGAAAAGAAGGAGGTCAAGTATGGACCCTGCTGGGACACCTAATGTGACTGGGAGTAGGAGGAAGAAGTCTTGTAACCAGTTCACAGCTTGTTGGTGTCCTGCTAGATAGCTTTGGAAAAAGGTGAGAGCGGAGGGGCTGAAATTTACTTGGAGTGAAATACTGTGTCAAAGGTCTTAGACATATCAAGGGAGACTGATTAGACTATGTTGCCTTCATTTTTGTGGTGATTAATGGTGTTGGTAAAACTCAGCAGGGAAGTTGTGGTGCTATGCTTGAGTCTAAAACTGAGTTGAGAATTGGCTAGTAGCCTATTAGTTGGGAGATATTGGAGAAGTTGTGAGTGTATACACCTTTATAGGATTTTGGAAAGTGGAGATAGGATGGCAATAGGGCTGAGAGTTTAGTTAAGTTGCCACCTTTGTGTAGGAGGACTATGTGCGTTATTTTCCAGATCCGAGGGGCATATTGTTCAGAGATAGAGTGATTAAGAAGTACTGAGACAGGGTAAGTGATTGCTTTAGTTGCTATCTTAAGGAATTCAGATGGCAGGTTATCGGCTGCAATTGTTGTTGGCTTTAGTTTTCTAAGTAGTTTTTGGATAGTGTTTGTGGGGATTGGTTGGAAGGAGAATGTAGTATTGTTATTGTTGGTTGTAGTCACGGTAGATGATTGATTGGGGCAGCTATTTTGATCAGTGATAGAATGGTCTCAGTGAAATATTAATTATATTGTTTTGTGATCATGCCTGAGTTGCTTGGTATGGAAGGAGGTGGGGTTGATGCTTGCCCTGTATGGAGTATCTTTTTAACTGCAGCCCAAAATTTTTATGGATTTCTTTTATGTTTCTGTTGTATGTTAGCATAGTCTATATTTGTCTTGTTTGATTTGGATTTTGGCTTTGTTTCCGACTTTTTGATATGCTAACAATTTGGCTGTGATTTGTTTATGGCCAAACTTTGTCTCTTAGTTTAAAGAGGGTTCTTGTTTCATTGATTAGCCATGGGGTATAATTTGCTTTGATACAAATTGTTCCTGGTGGTGTGATCTTATTAAGAATTTCAAGGAATGTCTCATTGAAGTATTCTATAGCTGAATTGAGGGACATGATCTTAAGGGGTGGGGGTCTACTTACATTGTCTTAGAGTGGATATTAGTGTTTGGGGTTTGAAGTTTTTCTTATTACAGATTTTATGATAATTGGTATGTTTCAGTGGATTTGTACTTCGCCTGAGCAGGATGGTTGGTATGTGATCACTGAGGCAGTTAGGAAGACAGACAAAAGTTTTGGGAGTGGGAGGGTTTGTTAATCAGTGTCCAGTCTTGGATAGTCTGCCTGTCTGATTTTTTATCTATTCTGGTAGGGGTTTGGATAATCTGTGTGAAGCCATAGAGATTAATATTGCTAGGAGTTTAGGAACTGCATGAGAACCAGTCTGTATTGAAATCATCCATAATGATGGTTTAATGGGCAATGGTTTTTTGAAATCCAGTGGAGAATATGCTCTATGTTAGCAATGTTGTTGCCTCGTTGGATATAGGTACTATTATGACTAGGTGATTGCTTGGGCTTATTTGAAGTTTGGTCAAAAGTATCTCTGCGTTGTCAAAAGTTGGTAAAGTTTGATTTAGAGGTTGCAAGTATGAGATTGTTTTTGAACATTATGGCTACTCCTCCACCTATTTTTTTACTTTTGTATCTACCCTAAGGATGTTGCAACCTGGAGGAATAATTTCATTATAATTAATATGTGATTTAAGCCAGATTTCAGTCAAGGTGATGTCTGCTGAGTACAGTGAGAGGGTGGCATGGAGTTCCTTAATTTTATTAACTATGCTTCTGAGGTTTAATTTAAGAAGTAGTAGGTCTGAGCCTTTATGAGATGGATTAACTGTATTATGTGACTGAGGGGGTTTTTTGTTTATTGGTGGAGAAGTAGTTATGGGACCTGGATTTGGATGTATGTCTCTGCTTACCATAAGTCTGGAAGCTGTACTGACAAGAGTTCTTAGTAGCTTAGAGATGTGTGTGTAGTATCTAAGGGAGATATTGGTTATATCATAGTGGATGGGTATATTGTGTGTAAGTCATTCAATGAATGTGGAATTATATATAGCTGGGTATATTTCTATGTTCAGGTGTTTCTTGCGTTGTAGAAAAGGGTATATGATTTTGTGACAGGGTTGAAATGTGGGTTTGAGAGAATGATTAGTTAAGTGAGCAGTTAGGCAGAGCATTATACGAATTGTAGAATATAGTGGTAACATTTTAGTTTTAGGGAATTGTTTGGAGTGTACAGAGAAGAAAAGAAAAAATGGGCTTTAAGTAATATTGTTTGATCAGTAGATTGTATATGTAATGTAGTTGTATTATTTGGGAAGACAGGAAGGGAATGCTAGAGACAATGTAATAAAAAGTTAAGTAGCTTGAGTGTTTGAGTGGTAGTAGACAGGGAAAGAATGAGATTGCGGAGTATGTAGTAATTGACTGTGTCTTACATACAGTTAATTAAAGTCATTTTCTAATTGGTTGATTCAGCTGAGTGGGAGTAGTTTGGTGAGAATAAATGTAATTGAGGGGATGGCTGGGAATGGGGATAGGGTAGGGGAGCTGAGCGAGCCTGACTGGAGCAAGCCCAAGCAAAGCAGGTTGCACTTGGACTGAGAACTCTGTACACGAAATCCAAAATAAACTATCTGTAGGGCATGCGAGTATGGTGGTGGAATTTAAATATGTATGGGTATTAACCCTTCAGTTTGACGGGTAAGGTTAAGATATACAATAGGCATTTGGTTTTACAAAATGGCACATAGGGGCTTTTAACTTGGGTGCTACACAGGGGAGAATAGAAGTAATAGAAGCTGCATTTATGGAACGTTTCTGTATGCCATCCCAAGATAGAGACATGATATGTTACTTTTTCTAATGATGGAAAACATGCATTTATGCCAGTGGCAGTTTTAGGATAACATACCGCTCGTTGGTGATTTTGAGGCATCCATGGTTATAGGCAGGTATTCAGGGCTGCTTAAAGTTGGTTGTTTGCACAGCAGATGTCCACTTGCAGGGCTAGGGATGAAAGACACTGCTGAGAGGGTCACTTCAGCTCATTGGTGATTTACAGGCATCCACGGTTATAGGCAAGTATTCAGGGCTGCTTAAAGTTGATTGTTTGCACAGCAAATGTTGGTTTGCAGGGCTAGGGCTGAGAGATTCTACCGGGAGGGTCAATTCAACTCATTGGTGAGTTTGAGGCATTTATGGTCACAGACAGGTATTCAGGGCTGCTTAAAGTAGGTAGTTTGCACAGCGAATATCCATTTGCATGGCTACAGCTGAGAAATGCTGACAAGAGGGTCAAGTCTACTGTTTATTCAAATTATGAGAGGCATAGCATTCCAGAGAAATTGGCCACAAGAAAGGAGACAAATGTTTAGGGAAGGCAGAATCCTTCCCAAGCATCTCAGAATGATGAATCTTTGTCATGATGTCAGACACCAGTTCTGAATGTTCACTTTGAACCCTAGTTGTGAGAATAGAGGCAAAACCCTATCTAGTATTTCCAGACACCTGGATGCAGACTATGCACAAATTAGCAAGTCATCTAAGTATGTAAAGATGTTGTTGTTGTATCTTTCGGCTTTTCCCGGTTAGGGGTCGCCACAGCGGAACTCCAGTCTGCTAATGATTGGCAGTAGATTTTTACATACCGAGTTGCCAGCCCTGATGCACAACCTTCAACGAAGGTATGCCCATTCACGTATGTCTCCACACAGAAGACGCTTTAGCTGAGAATCGAACATGACAATGTCTTACTGTGAGTTGACAATGCTACCGCAGCACCACCACCGCAGTTAAGTATGTAAAGATGTAAAAGTTCAAAATTCAACAGTAGGCCACTAGTGGAACAAGACATTTTTGTGAACACTCAGGGTGCAATGGATAGCCCAAAGGACCATTAAGAAATCTGATAGTGTGAGCGAGACATAACAAAATCCCAGATATCTTCTAAAGCAGTAAGCTATCAGGATAAGATGATAGGGATCTTTCAAGTCCAATGTCACCATGTCACAATTGTCCAGATCAGGGGAAGTACTCTCTGCAGGGAGAGGATCTTGAACTTTGGGACCTCAAGCAAGGCATTCAAAAAGGAAAGGTGCAATGCTTGTCTTCATGAGTGCTCTTGTCTGGGAACCAAGAAAATCCTGGAGTAGAAACCTCTCATCCTTTCTGAAGGAGAGACCAATTATATGATCTCTGAGTTCAGCAGTTGCTGAAGGATAGGAGGGAAAAATGAAGTCTGATCCACAGGATGAGGAGGAACCCCACTCCCCCAAATAGAGGAAAGGTTGTCTTCCCACTGCCATCTGTAACCACTGACAACAATGTTTAGAAACCATTTGTTGGAAACCACTGCTGACCAAATTTTCTTGTTGAGGGATAATTGGAGATTTAAGGCACCCAACAGGGAACTTGCTAAAGAGAAGTGACATGCCTTGGCATAGTCATAAGTTGGAAGGGGCCCTTTTTTGGAAAGAACTCCTTCTTTTTCTGCCTGGTGAAGTTGTCATCCAGGCTTTTGCTTTTATTGTCTTGGTTTTTGCTTGGTTGGGACTCCTGTTTGTTTGCCCGTCAAAAATTATCTTGCTTAAAGGAACAGAAATTGGGAATATAAAACATTTTTAAAACTCCTTGCATTAATTTACCCCCAGTCATTCCAGTGTTTAAGGACCTGACTAGCTGCTATACCAAACACACAGACTTTAGGAATATTCAAAATTTGATTCTTCAGTTCATCAGAAAAATTCTGGGAGTGTAACCAAGAATATCTCTTAGTAACCACTGATAATGCAACAGTTCTAGAAACCATACTGGCCCACTCCAAGGCACTTTTTAACTTGTGTTTAGACACCCAATGATAACCGGCGACAATACCTTTAACATAGACCTTTTGCTCCACAGGCAACAATGCAGCCAATTTGTCTAATCTGTACATGTATCTGAAAACAAACTTTCACATAAAACACTGGTAGTTAAATATCTTGAAGGTTACAGTGCTAGACTGTTCCAGTTTTTTTCTCCTGCAGATTCTAGGCATTTGCCAATTTTATTTTGAGGAATGGGTAAGAATTCGACATGGCCTTCTTATGCACAGCTGTAGCTGGGGACACAGAAGCTGGGTCCATGGGCAAAGGAGCTTGGAGGCCATGTAAAGCTGAGCAGAACCAAAACTTGTTTAGCAATTTCTTAGACAAAGCCTGAATGAGGAGAGGGAATTACAAGCTTTCTTGAAGACATCCTTCAGTGCTGGGAAAATTGGAAGAAGGGTCTCACCATGTGAGACCACATCCTCTAAGAGATCAAAAAACCTGTTAATCTCAGCGGCATCCAAAGGATGCTCTCAGTTTAATATGTTTCTAAATCTAGCTAACATTTGGAAAAAGGAGAATGTTTGTTTATGTATATGCACCTCTTCTTTATCTGAGGGAATTGACTGAGCCTTCTTAGTTGAATCGGAGTCCTCAAACCCAGAACTACATTTAAAAAAGAGGATCCCCAGCTGGCTGACCAGTGGCAGAAGTGCCAGCATTACTAATAAGGTAGGTATGCACCCCATAATCAACTGCTTGTACAATGGATCTAGCCATATCCACTAACTCTGGTGAAAAGGCAGCCAAAGACAGCTGTCTCACCACCTGGTGGGACTTCTGTCTCTTTTTGGCAGACACTGCAGTAGTAGGAAAATTCTCAGGGGTAAATTATCAGTTCTGGTCACAAATTCTCCAACCCTGACTTTTCCTGCACCTAAAGGCTTAGGCTCTCCCATACCTGCAGCAGGTATTGGTACTGACCCTTGTGTCATGCACAGTTGTGGGACTACGTCCACACTGAGGGACTTGTAATTATCTAAAGGTGAGTGATATGATAGCCTACCCAAACTTAAGGCTACTGTGAAGGATGAGGCATGTGTTTTGATTTATTTTTGTTTTTTTTTTTAGGTGTAGACAGGGAAGGTGGTGGTGGTGGTGGTGGGAGATGTGCCAGACCCATACCAAATAGGACCAGTCCAGTACCAGATGGACAAATCCCTCAAAATTCCCTCTAAACAGCAAAACTGAAATCTGTTTATAAAAGTAAACTCTACTGAAAGTTATATCAAGAAAAAGACTGCATTTTTAGTAAGTCAGTGCTAATCTCAAGAAACATATAACCTAGATCACCAATAAAAAATAAATAAATAAATAAATGAATACAGGCCATTTTTAGCCTTACATAAATAGAAACAGCCTAAAACAGCCTTACACCAGGAATTGACTGTAATATTAAATAGAATTTCTCCCAGAAATGCCATATAAACAAAATGGTGCCAAATCATGATTTAAACAAGAAAATCATTTAAAAAGTTGTAAAAATACAGTCATATCAAATGCTAACAATTCCATACCTTAGACAAGGAATTAAATATACATTTAAGAAAAATCCCTCTCAGAAATGTTTTACAAGCAAAACAATGGCAAAATCACATTAAAAAAGTTAAAATGCTGTAAATATTTCTCAAGAACTTAAATAACTTATCAAAAGAAATAAAAACTGTGAATTACTCATGCCTCTGGCAGCACAAGGCAATGAGAAGAGCTACACTAAAATGACCCACTAAAACCCACAACAGAAGTCCAAAATAACTTCAACAAGACAGTATAAGGCTAAAACTATAATAGAAACACAGTAGAATATTCTGTTTTTTCACAAGAAAAAATAAGCAAATAATCAGAAAAATATAGTCAAGCACTGATAGAAAAAGGTAGAGGGAGGGAAAAAATCCAAAAGGAGTTTCTTAACTGAGCTCTGCAGCTTAAATCACCAGGAGAGGAGCATCTGAAGAGATCTTTCTCTAATTGTCGCACAAGAAAACTGAGTGAGTGTGAAGGGCTGTCCTGGTCCTGCCAGGTGATTGTCCCATCACTGTCACATGACAGG